>NC_037683.1:63109432-63369580 GCF_003255815.1 Theropithecus gelada | reverse complement strand
AATATATATATATATATATATATATATATATATATATATATATATATATGTACATATTTACACTCACCAGACTATGGAGGATTCACCACCAGACTGGGAAGCAGCAGTCTGGGCTCCAGAGTCAGACACTTCACTCACCAGATTATAGAGGATTCAGCACCAGACTGGGAAGCAACAACCTGGCTCCAGAGTCAGCCACTGGTCCGTGCACAGATGAGGAGAGGTCTCAGGAAGCTTCGGCGCAGTCTGGGACCCTAGCTCTTTTTGTAACAAGTTGTTTGGCATGAGGCCCAGTCACAAGGGCCCTGCACGACTGTGCTCAAGGAACACAAAAAGGTCAACTTGTTTTTGCGATCGTCTATTGTTTTTTAATAACTAGTGTATAAAAATAGATTGAAATAGAGATTTCTCTGAAACAACGCTGGGTGAATGCCTCAAAGGGCTCTCACAACCTGTTTCGGGACCATTGTTTGTGTCCATGTTCAATTGAGTCCAAATTTAACTTTTCCTCCACAACAGGGTCTTCCTGTTTTGCTCAGGCTGGTCTTGAACTCCTGGCCTCAAGTGATCCTCCCATCTCAGCCTCTAAAAGTGCTGGAATTATAGGCATGAGCCACTGCACATGGCCCCATTCTATAAATTTTGATTTGTTGTGTCATTTTCAGTCAATTCAGTGTATTTTCTTATTTCTTCTTTGACCCATAGGTTATTTGTTTTTGTTTTTTTTTTTAACTTAATTTTAGATTCAGGAGTTACATATACATTTTCCTTCCATGAGTATATTGCATACTGCTGGGGATTGGGCTTCTAGTGTACCCATTACACAAATAGCGAACCTGTACCTAACATGTTATTTTTCAATCCTTCCCCCGCTTTTAGATTTCCCAGTGTCTCTTATTTCCATTTCTACATCTATGTGTACCCATTGTTGGTTCTCCGTTTCTGTGTTAGTTCGCTTAGTATAACGACCACCAGATCCATCCATGTTGCTCCAAAGGACAAGATTTCATTCTTTTTATGGCTGCGTAGTATTCCATGGTTTCTGTATACCGAATTTTATTTATCCAGTCAACTCCTGATAGACAATTATGTTGGTTCCATGACTTTGCTATTGTGAATAGTGCTGCAATGAACATACAAGTGCAGGAGGTATCTTCTTAATATCATGATTTATT
Source organism: Theropithecus gelada (assembly GCF_003255815.1). Classification (NCBI taxonomy): domain Eukaryota; kingdom Metazoa; phylum Chordata; class Mammalia; order Primates; family Cercopithecidae; genus Theropithecus; species Theropithecus gelada. The sequence goes on along the minus strand of NC_037683.1, from coordinate 63,368,405 downwards.
TTCCTTTGTTATTCATGGGTTACTTTGAATTGTAACAATATGTGAACATTTCCCAGATTAATTTATATGATTAATTTCTATTTAAATTCTGCTATGGTTGGAAAATAAAATTTCAGCTCTTTAAAATTTATTCAGGCTTGCTTTATGGCTTAGAATATGGTCTGTACTAGTGAATGTTCCATGTGCGCTTGAAAATAATACATGGCCGGGTGCGGTGGCTCACACCTGTAATCCCAGCACTTTGGGAGACCCATGCAGGTAGATCACCTCAGGTCGGAAATTCGACACCAGCCTGACCAACACAGAGAAACCCTGTCTCTACTAAAAATACAAAATTAGCTGGGTGTGGTGATGCAGGCCTGTAATCCCAGCTACTGGGGAGGCTGAGGCAGGACAATTGCTTGAACCTGGGAGGTAGAGTTTGCAGTGAGCCAAGATCACACCATTGCACTCCAACCTGGGCAACAAGAGCGAAACTCCATCTCAAAACAGAAAAGAAAATAATATGTATTTGTTTTTAACCTGAAGTTTTCTATACATGTCAGTTAGTTCTGGTGGCTTATATAGTTTTTAAATCTTCTGTACCTTTTCTGACTTTTTGTCTACCTTTTCTAACAGTTGCTTAAAAGAAGAGAATTGAAATCTTCAACTATAACTGTTGACTTGTCTATTTTCTTTTCAATCTTAGTTTTTGTTTCATTTGTTTTGTTGCTCTGTTGTTAGGTGCATAAGTTTATATACTCTTATAATTGGTGTATCTTTGATCCTTTATCATTATAAAATACTCCTCTCTTTCTCTAGCAATATTTTTGTTTTAAAATCTATTTTGTCTGATATTAATATCGTCTCTTCAGTCTTATGCTTACGCTTTGCATAATATATTTTTCCATCCTTTTACTTTAAACCTGTCTTTAACCAGGTGTAATGTTCATGACTTTAATGCCAGCATTTGGGAGGTCAAGGCAGGAGGATCACTTAAGCCCAGAACTTTGAAAACAACCTGGTCAACATAGTGAGGCCCCATCTCTACAAAAAATTTTAAAAGTTAACTGGGTATGATGGTACACACCTGTAGTCACAGCTACTAGGGAGGCTGTGGCAGAAGGATCACTTGAGCCTGGGAAGTTGAGGCTGCAGTGAGCCATGATTGCACCACTGCAAACCAGGGTGGGTGAAGGAATGAGAAACTGTCTCTTTAAAAAAAAAAAAAAAAAGAAGGCCTGGTGTGGTGGCTCACGCCTGTAATCCCAGCACTTTGGGAGGCTGAGGAGGGCAGATCATCTGAGGTCGGCAGTTTGAGACCAGCCTTACCGACATGGAGAAACCTCGTCTCTACTAAAAATACAAAATTAGCTGGGCGTGGTCTCACATTTCTGTAATTCCAGCTACTCAGGAGGCTGAGGCAGGAGAATCGCTTGAACCTGGGAGGCAGAGGTTGCGGTGAGCCGAGATCGCACCATTGCACTCCGGCCTGGGCAACAAGAGCAAAACTCCATCTCAAAAAAAATTTTTAAAAAGAATTAAAAAAACATTTTTTAGATAAAAAATACATGATGATACCACCATAGTTGCTTTTTATTTTCCCCCTTTCTATTCCAGACTTTGTCCATATGCTTTTGTACCAATTTTAGCATATTCAGTTTTAGCAGTTATATTTTTTTCTACCATTAGAACTTTCCATCTTTATTTAATATATCATGTATATTTTTGATGATGTGATAGTTCACAATTCCATGTTGCTTCATCAGAATTACTTGTATTACTTTAATGCAATGTCTGCACTATTTCTTATGATAGATGAGGAAACTTAGGTGTAAATAACAGAGTTAGGAAGTAGCAGTACCAGGTTTTGTAACCAGGTAGTCTGAGTCCAAAACTCATGGCCTCAAGTAATAGGCCTGTTTCCTGTGTGATCATGTTGAATTTTTCTTTAACATAAAGAAGAAAATAAAACTTACCTTTTATTTCATAACCCAAAGATAATACTACTGCTCATATTTTATTTCCTTCCAGACTTTTAATGCAAGTATGGATATTTATTTTTTACCAGAAAGTAGCATATTATATATTGGTGTATTATCTGAGTTTCCTCACTTAGCAATCTGTTACTAATATTTTATATGAAAAAATAGAAAACTATCTGCATTAACATTTTAATGGCAGTTTAGTGTTTCATTGTGTAAATGTGCCACAATCTGTTTAATCAATCTAAGACTATTGAACATTTTGGTCACTTTGAATTGTTTTCTATGTTCAAACAATCATTCAAGGAACATCTTTGTGTTTGTATCTTTGGACACATCTAATGATTTTCTTAGGGCAAATTCCTATGGTGAATGGTTGGATATTCAACAGTATTTTTGAAGTTGTTTTTAAGATGTTTGTTGTGTCTAGCTAAATTGTCCTACAGAAAAATAAATACATTCAAACTCTCAAAGGCGGCATATAAAGTGTCCATTCCTTCATATTACATATTTTATGAAATCGTATATGCCAATTTTATAGTAAAGAATAAAATCATAATAGCATTTATTGAATTTTACTATATTCCATGTGCTATGCTGAATACTTTATATGTTACTAATTTAATTCTTATATGACCCTCTGAAATGTATACCCCATTGTACTGATGAGAGTGAGGATCAATATGAGAGATGAGAGAGTCAATAATTTGCCTAAAGTCACAAATATTAATAGAGTAATATACCCTATAGTGATCTGACATTAATTTTAGAGTTGTAGCTATTGCAGTTTATTAGATTCCAGTGTGTTTCACCTTTTAAATACAATTATTAGATATTTATACTATTTTGGAAACTCTGCAGCTGTAACCTACTTTCATTTCAAAATTTTCTCTTTTCTTTTTTTAAAATGATGTATAAGGAACCTTGTTGTGGCAGGAATGTTGACACTGTTTCATCATGTTATCCAAGTTTGTCCCTTTCCTTTGTTTATAATCACTTTGAATGGTTTAATTTTTACTGTAGTCAAATATACCACTCTTTACCTTTATTATTTTAACCTTTGATATTGTGCTTAGGGCTTCTCCAATATTAGAATTTTTGTTGTTTCTGTTTTCTTAAATACAACAGCATTATCAAGATATAATTCACATACAGTGCAATAGAACTTACCCATTTAAAGTGTGCAATTGAGTGGTTTTTTAGCATATTCATAGGATTATGAATATGTCCTATTTAAGAAGATTTTCATCACTCCCAAAAGAAACTCCATAGCAGTCACTGGCCAAGTTCCCAACCCCCTAGCTCTGTGCAACTGGTTACTTTGTCTCTCTCTCTCTGTGGATTTACACCTGTATTTGTTTTGCTAAGTCCTGTTTAAATAAGAAAAGAAAAGCATCATTTCTGTGTTGGAGGACAGTACTCAAATCAACTTTGTGGGCCAACCATGTTCTAGCAAACGCTTTTCCATATATGTGTGAGATTTGGAGGGAAATTGTTTAACATGGTCTACATATCTAAAAACATAAACCTAGTTATGATTCTGTATTCAGTCTAAGAACATTTAAACTTAGAAAAGTAGTACATAAAATGTTCACGAAATACAGGAATGGACTCAGTGAATATGTATTAACTTATTTAGCTTCCTTTGAATATACATGATGATAATAAACTTTTTGTTGGCTCCTTTTTTTTTTTTTTTTTTTTTTGAGACGGAGTCTCGCTGTGTCGCCCAGGCTGGAGTGCAGTGGCGCGATCTCAGCTCACTGCAAGCTCTGCCTCCCGGGTTCACGCCATTCTCCTGCCTCAGCCTCCTGAGTAGCTGGGACTACAGGCGCCGCCACCACGCCTGGCTAGTTTTTTGTATTTTTAGTAGAGACGGGGTTTCACCATGTTAGCCAGGATGGTCTCGATCTCCTGACCTCGTGATCCACCCGCCTTGGCCTCCCAAAGTGCTGGGATTACAGGCTTGAGACACCGCGCCCAGCCTGGCTCCTTTCTATTCTTCTTTTTAAAAGATACTTCACTGGTTAGCTGGCTCCTGTTTGAAAATTAGAGGGTAGAGAGACAGAGTCAGAGAGCAAGAAATCCTTACAGCCCTGTGATAAACAGAACTTGCATCCAAAGATAATGATAGTAGATACTTTGGGTTTGTATAGCAATTTATGGTTTGCAGATATAATCATTTTAATGCAGCAGTCCAGACATATTGGAAAGTAACAGGGTCTTTCTGAATCTGTGCTCATATTTGATGTTAAATTCCCTAGAGTTATCGAAATAACTCCTAGGATTATGCATTATCAGGCCCATTCCCATGAAAGAATTTTCCGCAGAAGAGAACACGTTTCTTTTCAGTCTCCAAAGACTAGAAAGATTCCCACCTAACTATAAAAAACAATGTAATTAATTCACTACAGTAACTCACAGATTTTGTGTTTATGTTATAAAATATAGATTTTCCTTCAATCTCCCTTAAATAACAGGATATTCCCTTCACCTGTAATGTATATAAAATAGCATTTAGTCTTTGCGAATCTATTAAAAACAAGTTAAGAAATAAACTGTATAAAACACCATCAGCCAGGATAGGCCAAGGGTATAATGTGGTAACAAATAATCCCAAATTCTCAGTGCCCTACACTAACAAATATGAGTTTCTTCCCTTCTTCTGCTATATGTCTGCCACGGGTCAACTGTAGTTGTACCTCCTGTAGGCTCCCTCCAGGATCCAAGGTAATAATGTGGCCTTGTTACTGGGTATTGCCAGTATCACTGAAGAATAAAAGGTGACAAGCCACCTACCAACTCTTAAAGCTTCTGCTTGAAGATAAAACACTGTTTTGGCTTTCATTCCATTGGGCAAAGTAAATTACATGGCTCAGCCTGGCATCAATGGAAGTATATATGTAATATTTTTACATATATGTGTATATGTATTTTATATATATATGTAATCTATTTACATATATATGTAAGTATCCCCCTTTGTAGTTCCTACAGGGAGATATATAGGGGTGCATATATATAGTCTTCCAGTAGGAAGGGACCCCACAGAACCATAGTGGAACAGTAATATAATCACAATAAATTATATTATTGTCAAACTATTCACCGCTCCTCTAATCCCATTCGAGTTTTTCTCCTAGTCCCTGAAGTATATGTAATTAGTAATAAGCTCAACTTAGCCAATTAAAATGTAGAAAGCTTTCTTATGACAGTCCTAAAGTGTATTGAGATTGAGTTCTGCTTTGGATCACACCTAGGACTATGCTTGAAAGAATTGAGCCTGAGAGGTGACTCTGGCTGTGGGGAATGAAGAGAGAGGATGACAAAGCCAGGATGGACAAAATAAATGGGGCACATGATTGGGAAATTCTAGGTGAAGTAGGAATGAAACCTTATATCACATTCAGTCGACAATCTCGGAAGTTTCTGGCCAGTATAAACAGACCAATGAGAACACATACATTGGAAATTAAGACTGTTATCCAGTGAGGAATACCAGGTCAATGTCTCCGGCAGTCAAAGCAGTTATCGAGAAAGAACCAAGCTGGGTGCACCATCTGGATAAATTCTCTGGCGAAGGTTTATGTTACTACATATTTTTTCTGTTTGCTTGTTTGCTTAGGTATTTGTTTTTTTATTGTTGTTGTTCTTTAAATGTAGCAGTTCCGAATTTTTCAACTTTAAAGGACTATATTACTTAGAAGGACTTTCTTTAAAACTGAATTAGATTTCTTAATATTGTATATAATACTTAGGTCATGTGATTAGCTGCTTTAGACGTATAATTTGAGATTCTCTAAGTTCCCTTCATTCAAACTACTTCACAGAGGCAGAAGCCAGGAATGCAAGAAGGCAGGAAGGCAGGAAGGTAGGAAGGCAAACAGGCAAAAAGAAAGGAAAAGAAAAAGATAAAGAAAAAAAGAAAAGAAAGTAAAAGAGGCAGCAGAGGCTAAAGAAGCCAGCCAGCTCTAGAAAGGATTCACAAAAATGAGAAATATCCTCAGGGCTCTCAGCCTGAAGGCTGCCCTGGCTGTTCCCAGGGTAATTTGACAAGAACCAGAAACAAAGAGTATGATCTACATCAGAAGTTAGGAAGCCAGTGTGGTATAAACGAGCTAGTTCACTATAGAACAGTGTTTAAGAAACTGAATTGATTGGCATTGTGAAACTGTAGTGAGTTCCTTAGTCTTTCTAGCCTGTGGTTTCCTTACTTTCAAAGTGATTACACCAGAGGATCCTGAAAATTACTTTAAACTGTAAATTATATGAGTCTAAGTTAGAGGTAGTAGAATTATGTATTAGTCTGGGTTCTCCAAAGAAATAGAACCAAAAAGATATATACCTAATACATATCTTATTGGTGTGTATATATGTATATCTATCTTTGTATCTATGTATCTATGTATCTATGTATCTATCTATCTATCTATCTATCTATAGGGAGATATAGATATAATTACTTACTATAAGGCCTTGGCCCACATTATTTATGGAGGCTGAAGTCCCAGTTTCTGCATTTGGCAAGTTGGAGACCCAGGAGAACTGATGGTATAGTTCCAGTCTAAGTTTGGAGGGCTAAGAAGTACCCTCACAGACACCCAGAATGATGTTTAACCAAGTATCTGGGCATCTTGTGGCCCAGCCAAGTTCACACATAAAATTAACCATGCAAATTTACCAAAACCCAGGAACAAGAGAAAGACTTGAGATAATGCAATGATACAGAGTTCAGCCAACCATAGGAATCAGAATACCAGGGTGGCGTGTAGAGTTGCTGAGATTGTTTCCCAAGGAGCCAGTATTCTATTAACAGGGAAGACTGCCCAGTAGCCAGGAATTTGAGTGCAATCAGCCGGAGAGACTCAGTTACCACAAAACCCTGACCTTCTCAGATCTGGCTGTGGTAAGTATGATCGTGTTGAGGACGAAAGGATGGCAAAAATGACCTTTGTCCTGAGCTCCTTCCTCAAGTTTCTTTCATTTTTATTTGGCTGCTGACACCTAGAGAGGCACCAGCTCTTTTTTTAATATTCTGGCCAAAGTATGACAACTTTTCTTCTTCTGATTTCCCAAGACAGGCTGGAACCTTCAGCAAAGTTTCCAGTTTATAATTCAAAAGGAAAACAATATGGAAACAAATACAATGATTGCAAAGGTAACCAGCTAGTGAGAGATACTGAGATGTCTTTTTACCCTCTGGGAGGGTGTTACGGCAAAAGGAGATGATACTCTCTAAGAAAAAGTTAGCAAATTCTTCACAGCAGGTTCAAAGAAGATAATTTTTCAGTGTGAGTGTGCCTGTGCCTTCCAAGACCAAAAAGACTAGACTGGGAACTTTAATCATCAAGGGATGTAAGAAATTACAGGCAAGGATACATATCTTTTAATAGAAGAGGTGATTCAACTTGAGCTCTGCATGTTCCTTGATAAAAAGCAAGAGTGCCGATATGGTACTTATCACCATTCCTATTAAGTCAGGGCTGGGTGATGTTTTCTTTGAAAGCCGCTCTGCCAGGGGACTAGATTTTTTTTTTTTTTTCTGGTGCTGCAGGGTTGTGGAGAAATTGGCAGGAGCAAGATGACAAAGCAGTGAGAAGGGACAATGAAGAGATGTGTATTCCCACAATTTGGTGTGCTGAGCCAATGTGAGTTCACCATAGATCACACAGACACCAAAGAATGTGGCTGGGATTGAACCATCTTGTAAGAATTCTTTCCTTCCTGGCCCCACAAAGCTAATAGCCATGGTAGAGGCTTGGGATAGGGTAGGGAAGAGGTCACTTTTAAAATGGCTCTCTCACATGGGGGCTGTGATACAAAAGGCCACAATAGGATCTTCCCCCAGCCCAACATACGTACTCCACGGAAGAAGCCAAACACGCAGCTAGAAGCTATGCCATCCAATGTTAGACCTAGAAAGGAAAAGAACCAATGAAAGAAGGAATCACCACAGGCAGTGTTCCCCTTTACCCTACTCGATCACAGAGTGTTAAGGGCTCGGGGTTAAAAGCTGACTTATGAATTGGGTAAGAGATGAAATTTCACCCTAAGTCATCTAGCTAGGGATATAGGTAAGCTGAGGAAGAATAGAGGAAGAGGGCTCAGAATTAAATGAGGCTTAATTTTTAAAATAAATGAGACTAAATCCTAAGAGCTAGAATAAAGCTTGATACCCATTGGTAGCAGTTACTGGAAAATTAAAATTGATTTCATATTTATTTGTGAATAAGTCAGAACCCTTCAATAACATCAGATAGTTCCTCAGGAAACAAAAGCCAGCTTACAAACTAGAGGCTCTGATGCTCTCATTTATTCATTCACTCTATAAATCTTTACTAAGCACCTATGGTATGCTAGACCCTATTGTAGGTGCTGAAGACATACCAGCAAATGTGGCTCTTGTGCACTGTCCTTCTCAACTTACTATCTTGAAACACCTACTTTAGCCCCAAGGTGATTGAACCATTTCGTACACTTCATAATTGCCTTATGTAGACTCCCTTTGTCTGTCCTTATACCTCCCACTGAAGATCCGACCACTGGATTCTTGCCCACCATTATAATCAAGACCAAAAGGCAATCTCTCCACATCATCTCTCTCTCTCTGTCTCCCTCTCTCACACACACACACCCCTACCTCGCTTAGAGAATCTCCTTAAATTCTGTTTCGTAGTCTAGAAAGCATACCTCTAGACACTAAGAATGCCATTACCTGTCTGGTGAGACTCTGGCCCTTCACACAAGGATATGCCTTTACGCTTTGCAGCCAATATTGTTCATGCAACATCTCATCAGCCATATTTTATGAATTATATCCATTAGGTATTAAGAACTGAGTGACGTAGTTGGTAGCCCAGGGAAACTGGAGCAAGTGAAGAAGAACAGCAGAGCTGAGACTCAGAAGCAGAATTTTGTTTATCATAGAAGACCAGCCTGTGTCAGAGCAGTGTTAGGCACTGAAACTACCCAAGGCATAAGCTGGTCATTTGGTAAATGGAAATACCAATCCAAAGAAGGATCTGGATCTGCGTCATCCATCTCTAAAGGAAGCTTCAGGTGATCTTCCAAGAACCATTAATTTAGAAGTTCATACAAAGTCCAGATGATGGGCCAAGCTGGAGAGGTGAACAGCAGATAATTGGCAGAGGCCTGGGCCGGCTCGCCATCTTGGTAGCTGTAATGGATATGATAGCAGTATGATCAAATGGTAAATAAAGCAGTTAACAAGAAACTAGGGTGGTAGGCAAATTCTCAGTCTTAGGGACTGTGATGATTAATATTGAGCATCACCTCGATTGCATTGAAGGATGTAAAGTATTGTTCCTGCGTGAGTCTGAGAGGGTGTTGCCAAAGGAGATTAACATTTGAGTCAGTGGACTGGGAGAGGCAGACCCTCCCTTGGTCTGGGTGGGCACCATCTAATCAGCTGCCAGTGTGGCTAGAATAAAGCAAGCAGGAGAAGATGGAAGAGCAGACTTGCTAAGTCTTCTGCCCTTCATCTTTCTCCTGTGCTGGATGCTTCCTGCCCTGGAACATCAGACTCCAGGTTCTTCAGCTTTTGGTCTGTTGGACTTAAACCAGTGGTTTGCCAGGGTCTTTGGCCACAGATTGAAGGCTGCACTGTTGGCTTCCTTGCTTTTGAGGTTTTGGGACTCAGACTGATCCACCAGTAGCTTCCTTGTTCCTCAACTTGCAGATAGCCTACCATGGGACTACCTTGTGTTCGTGTGAGTCAGTGCTCTTTAATAAACTCCCTTTCATATATACATATATCCTATTAGTTCTGTCCTTCTAGAGAACCCTGACTAATACAGGGGCTCAAGGCTAGTCATGGTTATTGAGGAATTGGAGGTATCAAGATTACAGTAAAACCAGTTGGAAAATGAAGAGGAGGTATATTTAATACTTCGAGGTAATACTAAGTGCCAGACATGATCTTATTCTTTATGGCTGTGTCGTATTCAGTAGTGTATATGTACCACATTTTCTTTATCCAATCCACCATCGATGGGCACCTAGGTTGATTCCATGTCTTTGCTATTGTGAATGGTGCTGCAGTGAACATGCAAATGCATGTGTCTTTTTGGTAGAACAATTTGTTTTCTTTTGGATGTTTGCCCCATAATGGGATTGCTGGATCAAATAAGTAGTTCAGCAATAAAACTTGATTTTAATAGATTAAGCTGGCAGCTACATTTGGTCCATGTAGTTTGATGACTCCTACAAGGAGGCATATGTCATCAAGAACTGAAGACTAGCTAACTTGAAAAGTCATATTAATTGACTAGATCAGCAGTCATCATCTTCAGAATACTGTCTGGGCCAGTACTGTGGGCCTGCTGGTAGCACAGAGGCCCTGTGTGCCAAGCTCAGTGGAGAACAGCGAAAGGTATGCAGAAAGAGTGAAAAAAGATGAACTTTGCTGATCTCACACTTTTTCTCAGGCCTTACCAGAGTGAGCAAATGAAGAATCGTGAGGAAGATAAGACACTGAGAACTTCATACGCGATTTGGCCTTATTTCCCCACTGCAGGATTGTACATGGGCTCTGGCCCATATAGGAAGGAAAATAAACTTCTGTTTAACTGGTTATTGTCAAGATGTATTACCTTCTGCCTGTAAAGTGGGTCTTAGTTCTAGAGACTGCATGAGTTACTTATATAGACTATACAACTGAAGGATTTGCAAGTACTAAATAAGGAATATGGTACTTCTAATAGGCCAAAAATGAGTTGGAGGATGGGGTGGAGGAGGAGGTGATATATTGTAATAGCCACATTAAACTGTACTAAACATAAAATAACAGGGAAAATATTTCCTTGAAGCTAATAGGAAAAATCAGTTACCAGACTCAGAACCATGAATCTAAGTTGTCATCCAGCTGCACGGGCTTATGAGGAGAGTTCCTGTGCTGAGGTTTTCATTATAAAACACAGAGGCATTATTGGGGATAAATGAACCAATATGAATGAAATACCTGTAATTGCCAACCTGAAATTTCACGCCAAAAATCATCTGATTCCCAGGTTGATGTGGAGTGGTTTTCTTAAAGTTCAAAAAGAATCCACTTTATTAGTGGAGTGGGATGCTTTAGCAGGAGTGTATTTATAAACTTGGAATCCTTCAGGTTTCCTCTAATATTGGAAACAGAAATAAAAGGAAGTTCCTCCTTGAATTGTTTTTCCTGCATCTACTTGTGGTCTTTTGTTTCGTGTGCTAAAAATAACAGCAATGCTGCCCAGCCATAGGAGTGAGGAGAGCCAAAATCTTGCCAAGGCTCTGTGGCTGGACTGGGAGCCATTGTGACTGTGTTTTCCTGGGGCTGGGTACCTTTGTCTAATTCATCTGTCCAGGTGGGTTGCCTTTTTCCAAGTTTGCACAGAGGAGCCACTAGTCTAAGCTGGCACTGTCTGTTGGTGATATTGGAAGACTGGGCCTGTCTTGAGCTAACGGGGAAGGGAAAATGCTGTGGGAATGCGTGAGCCCTTTCTAAGGAAATCTGTCAGTCTAGAGACTCCAGAGGGGGCTCTAAACTGAGCTGTGCACCCCCTTCTCTCATACCCCCAAGTTCTTCATTTTGAAGAATTTTTCAGAATAAAGTCACATAACAAATGATACCCAGTGGAAGGTGGGTAACTGTTGGAGGAAACTGACTGAACAAGAGTTTTATGGGAATCCCCATGGGTTGTGAGAGTCAGAGGAAGGCCTGCCATGCTTTCTCTCATTTGCTTGTATTAGATAGACTTCTATGTCCTTCTATCTTCCCTCTTCCTCTTTGCTCCTTCTTCTGCTCTCTTTCTCCCTTCCCCTTATCAGTACCAAGATCAGCTTAGATCACAGCATGTGGCTGTCTCTCCCTTCTCCTCCCAGGCACTCACATCCCATTTCCTCTTGCTGTATGTGTGTGTGGCATGCTGCTGCTTAATGTCCTTAGAAAGCGTCAACCTGTATGCTGCACTACATAACATGGTCACAATAGAATGGGCCACACAACTGTGCAACCCAAAGGTGATGAGTTCATTAATTGTGTCTATGAGGACCCAGGTCAGTAAATCATTAGCTTTACCGAAAGGTCACAGTGTACGAGGCACCAAATTGCCAACATAAGGAGACGGCAAAATGGATGATATTAAAATAGAATTCAAGGATGGAGATTTTGACTGAAACTGTTATTTTTTTATTTTATTTTATTTTTTTAGACAGAGTATCAGTCTGTCACCAGACTGGAGTGCAGTGGCACGATCTTGGCTCACTGCAACCTCCGCCTCCTGGGTTCAAGCAATCCTCCTGCTTCAGCCTCCTGAGTAGCTGGGACTACAGGCATGTGCCACCATGCCCAGCTAATTTTTTTGTACTTTTCGTAGAGATGGGGTTTCACCATTTTGGCCAGGATGGTCTCAATCTCTTGACCTCATCATCTGCCCACGTTGGCCTCCCAAACTGTTGGGATTACAGGCATGAGACATGGCGTCCGGCTGCAACTGTTATTCTTAATCACTTTTGTGTCTTCATTCCCTTTGAAAATTTCTTGAATTTCATCCTTCCCAGGAATATGCCCACACATAACATTTTGCAAACAATTCTAAATAGTTCATGTACATACTCCAAGCATGGATCGGGCCTAAAAATTCTTGCATTAGAAAAAATCTGTAATGAATCATACACAATATAATTAAGTACCATCAAAAAAGACATAGATTTGGGTTTTCTAAAATGTATTAACATAAAGAAGAATATGTGCCTTATGTTGGAGAGATCTGTCACCACCTTAAATTAAGTGATATTAAGTGATTAACCTTAGTATTACTAATATAACCTAGTATTATGTGCCTCCTGATAATGATGCAATGTAACATGAAATGCATAACCAGTGAGGTATCCTGCCCAAAAATGTTTACCTTGCATCTAAACAAGCATTTAGGCCTAACTTTTAGTTGACAGAAAATTCAGGAAATAAAGGGACAAGTTAATGAATATTCAAGGGAAAAATCAGACAAATTCAAAATATGAAACTTTCTAAAGACAACTAGTCTCTTGAGAAAGTCAAAATCTTTAAAAAGCAAACAAACAAAACAGCTGTAAGGACTGTTATAGATTAAAAGAGAGTATAAAACATAACCAAATATAACATGTGAACCTTGATTGGATTCTGGTTCAAACTGACAAGCTGTAATAGAATTAAAAAAAATTTAGATAACAGGGAATATTTAATATGGGTTGGATATTATATTAGGGAATTATTTTTATCTTAGATATGATAATGGTATTATGGTGATATAAGAGAATTCATATTAAATAATTTAGAGGTTAATTGTCATGATGGCAAAAGCTTTCAAAAAGTTCAGCAAAAGTAAACAATTTTATATATCTATATTAAATATGGGTGAATATACATATAAATAAATACAGTAAAACCTTAATGTTGCATTATATTATTCTTTAAACTTTTCTATATGTTTGCAGTCTTCAAAAGAAAAAGAAAAAATGAATTACATACAGATATTTTTTAAAAGGGAATAGGACAATGAGTTTAGTTCTTATGTATTTTACCAGTTTAAAGTCCTTTGCTGGAATACCTGGCTCTAAATAGTTCACAGATCCAGGATTCAGCATTTTACTGTAGATCATCATTGAGCAAGAAACCGGTGTGGCTCTCTTGTGGTTTCTCTCATTTATGCTGGAGGTCAATGTAATTAAGAATCTGTACCTTTCAGGCTAAAAATGCAGCATTGCTTTGGAGGACTTTGTATCTCAGAGGCTTAAACAATAGTTGCTGGCGAATGCTGAAGTTGAGTACTTTTTAAAAGAAAACATCCCACAACTGCCACTGGCCACCACCACCTCCACCAGGCTCCTCTGATGTAATAAAAGGAGATACATAAAAGTTAAGGAAATGTTATCACCTGAAGATCACATTTTCCAACTGGAATTCACTGGGAAATAACAAAGTTGGACTTACAGAGTCACGATTTTCCGGCATCCCAGAGTCTAATTAAGTCAGCCCATATTATCTCATGTCCCATTTGGTGCAGTCTGTGTAATGCTGCAGATTACTGGGGATTGCCAGGGACTTACTACACAGTATTAAATTGTATAGATAATGACTTTTGGCGTTTTTGTTAGGAGGGACTGGTTTCAATATGCAGTAAGGCAACACCATTTTACTCACAGTGGTTAGTTCATCACCAACTAACTTTTTTCTTTCTTTCTTTCTTTTTTTTTAAGTCCTGAAAATAGCTTACCAAAGATTTGTCATTTCCTGCCTGGAGAAAGTTCTTCAGTATTTGTGTTTTTATAAATATCAGATGTGTAATCTCAGACGTGAACTTATAACTAGCCCCAAGGCATCATGAACTGCAAGTTGCCACACAAAAATTAAAGGGGTCAAATTCAAAAGGAATATGTGTCAAAAGGTTCCGTAAAAGGGCATGCGCTTAATATGCATCCCTCAGATGAACCTGCAGTTGCCGCAGAGCCTGCCATCTGTCTTTCGCTGTTGGTTAGGCTCCCAAATACCTTTTGTAGCCCCCTAGGGGTGAGTAGTGTCCCTTGGGCTCAATTTGAAGAAAAATATATTAAGTTGGCTCTTCTTAACTGAAGGGAAAAGGGAGAGAAGTGTTTAAAAGACTTACTATCTCTTGGGCTCTATTTGCTCTGTTAAAAAATATTGTACCTAGTATTTCAGAAGTGAGAACCCTTTGAACCGCAGCAAAAGTCTTTTGAGGGTCATTTGGTCTCCTTTTGGAGCTGGGGACTTGATGCTATTGTTTTATTGGCAGCATTTATCATTCAGTCCCACGTCCTATTTTACCTTTTTCTTTAACACGAGATGATAAAGTAGCATCATAAAAACAGACCTGCAGGTTTGAATTAGTCTCCATTCCGCTAACCCATTGTTTGTCAATTGGAGTCTGCCACAACCAGGCACAAATCCCGTGAGCTAGGACGTATTCCCAGAAGAGTGAAGAGACAGAATTCACAGCTCGGGTGCGGGTGGAGAGTAGAATAAAAGGCAAACTCCTGAGAGGCTCCAATTAAGATAAAGGTATGGAGAATGGCAATTATTTATACACAGGAAAGGAGGGACCAGATACCAAAAGTGCCAGAGACCCGAGCAGGGTAAAAATGAAGATATATGGCCCACGAGTCTTACAGAGAAACAGACTCTTCTTGTTTAACGGAAAGGGACACCAGAAAGCAAAATCAGATGACAAAAAGTGTTCTTATCCAAAATGAAAGGAAGGAGGAGCTGCTTTGAATCCAGTAGCAGTAACCATGTGGCACAAGGCACTGACTGAATTTTGACCTAGAAACATAATCTCTGGTCCAGACAGGTCAGCTCAGAATATTTGAGTAAAAGATGTGTGTGTGTTTGTGCATGTATGTCTGTGTGTTATTCACTACTTATTGTGAGCAACACTGAGCGAGTGCTTTATGATCATTTAACCATTTCTTCTCCAAAATTACCCTATAAAGCAAGCACTCTCAGTATTTTCATTTAACAAGTTAAATAAAAAAGGCTGGAAGTAAGCAATTTTCTCCTGTAATTGGTGTCAGTCAAGAACAATAATAATCGCCATTGTTTTTGCTAAGCAACGTGTATATTTACCTCATTTAGTTCTCATAATAGCTGTGTGATATAAGTACTGTTTTTTATCACCATTTTGCAGATAGAGAAACAGGCTTAGAGGAGTGGGTAAGTTTCATGAGCTCATACACCTAGTAAGTGTGAGAGCCAGAACTCAAACCCCAGACTTCTAGCACCTGGCTTCTGAGCCGCCACAATCTTCTGCCTCTTTAGGTATTTTTTACTGTATAAATTTGAACTCCCTCCCCACACATGTCTACCTATATCTTCTCCATTGGTAGAGAAAGTACTTTATTACAAAATATGAGTTTTCTATTTAGATATATGGATATGGGAAACATTTCTCCTTCTACATGTGTACATCTTGCCTCTGTATCAAAATTGTAAAGTATTTGAAGGCCTAAACTCAAAATACTCTGGTGCCAAACAGAGTGCTAGGTATATGGTGGGTACTCTATAAATACACACAGGTTGATTTTAATATGACTTAACCCCTTTTTCTTGCTTAGGACTGAAAAGAGTTAACTGCATATGTAACAGTCTAATAATCATTTACACATACTGCCTTTTAATGCTTTGTCTTATGTTTCTTACTAATGCTTAATGATGGCTTAGATTCATAAGAATCTTTTAAATTTTGTGCTTGGAAAATTTATAATGAGAAAGTGCTCATTGAAACAAGGCAATTTACTTTTTAACTTTAAAATGTTACCTAAGACTTTTATATTTTGGTTCTTACTTTTTTGAGTGACTGCATGTTGTATATGGGAAAGAGAAATATCTAAGCTAATGAGATATATCGGACATGAAGGTATCTGAAAAACTTTTCCAGAAAAGAAAGTTCAGTTAATAATGGTCCTTTAATACATAAGAAAAGATGCAGAGAAACTCACACTTTTATCTTTTACCATTTATCAAGTATCCTTAAATAATTGAAAGGGTAGAGTATGGAAAATGTCTAGCATTGTCTCGTTAGTTAGTAGGTACTTATTTAAAGAAAATAATGGAGACAGATGCTGAATACCAGGTTTGACATTTAGAGGAATCAGGAAACCCTCAAGGAGTGTTCATGTACAAAAGTAAGAAAGCAAAGATACATAGCTGTAATCATTTCTTTTTAAAGAGTTGTTGAATGTCCTGCCTCGAGTTGGATTGCCTACCCTGAAGACCTTTCTCCACACTTTCACTCCTCCCAGGAGGCAGAACTAGTCAGGTCTTCCAACCTCAGCCAGAGAATGAGATAGGTTTTTCTTCAATAGGTTTCCCACAGCTTCCTGTCTGGGATGCTTCACAGGGAAAGGGGAACATTAGCTGTTCCTTCTGGCAGCATAGGCAGTGACGGCTCACTCCACTCAGCTCAGTCCAAGGCCATGAGCAGGCTTCTTCAGCTACCATGAAGGTCAACAGAGTCACTGTGAGTGGGTTTCATGGTTAAAGTCCCTCTCCACAGTTGCTGAGACATCCAGCTGAGGGAATGAGGGAGCTCTAAGGGAAAGAGGAGAATGACAAGAGTCAGGAGAGGAAGAGAGAGCGCAGAAAGGCAGGGATGAGGGTGTGAAATAGTGGACCTTGCTGAACCCATAGAGAATAAAGAACAATCCCGTCTAATGAGGAGAAGGGTGATGGTTTTATGACCATTAATGGATTTAGCAGTGATATTTTTCTTTTTAATAATCCTGGAGTCCATTTGCAATTTTGACCCGGGCTTGGAATATCCTGCTTTTCTCTCCTGCACCCTGCTATGCTGTCTTCCTTTCATCCAACAGCCTTTCCGTTCTTCCTTTCTCTGAGAGGCCTTTTTGGGCAGATCAGTAGGGAGGTGACAGCTCCCTTCCCAGAGCTCTCCACCAGTTTCGACAGTTACACTGCTCTGCACCAATAAAATGCATTTAACCTTGGCCTGTGGGGGATGTAAATCTTTCAGGGTCTATTTATGTATCAATTTAATATTTTTATTTCCCTGTCTAGATGTCCTCTATGTGTCTGTCACTGTTATAAAACAGTGGCTTTCACTTTTTTTTTTTTTTTTTTTCTGTTACAGAACACTTTGTTCAAACTCATTCTCACATAGAACCCAATTTGTTTGGAAAGCAACATGAACCTGGGATCTTTGAAGTGACGGTAGGAAGAAGGGGGTCTGGAGCTTGGCCCACTTCTTTTACTCCTGCCCCTACCCTCAACAGGCCCTGACAGGCCTCAAGGAATAGAGTTTTGAAAAAGACACTTTTAAGAAAAGAAAACTTTGTGAGCTACTGGGTGTTGGAAATGTTTATTTTTTAATTCCACTGTACTGTGCCTAATGTTGTTTATCATGCGATATTAAAATAGCAAAACCTCAATTAAAATTTGGAATCAGTAATTCTTTCCAAAGAGTGCAGGCTCAAATTTGTCTTGTACTATTAGTGGAGCAAAGGATTTTCTCAAAAACCCACAGTTAAAAACATATATAAGCATGTTGTTTACCTACATTGAGAAAACAAACTGCATCCAAACACATTTGGTATTGTTGATCTAGACAAGTTTGGTAGCATAACGGCCTAAACTTTTATTTTATTTTATTTTTTTAAGGACTATTCTTTAGTATGCTCATTATAAAATGTCCTCTCTAATGAATAGGAAGATTCTGAAAAAAATAGTATCTTTGTTACTTGTATGGAGTATAGGCATATTCTATAACTCATATTTGCATTAATTCAAAATGACTTTCTCATGGCTCTAAATTAGGAATGTTTTTACTATAAACTATTTTTATAAGAAATAGAAAAATGTTTCTGTTTTATTCTAAGAAAATATATGCTTAAAAAGTGTACATTCCTGGGCAAGATGGCTGAATAGGAACAGCTCTGGTCTGCAGCTCCCAGCATGATCAACACAGAAGGCTGGTAATTTCTGCATTTCCAGCTGAGGTACCAGGCTCATCTCACTGGGTCTGGTTAGACAGTGGGTGCAGCCCATGGAGGGTGAGCTGAAGCAGGGTGGGGCATCGCCTCACTGGGAAAGTGCAAGGGGTCAGGGAACTCCCTCTCCTAGCCAAGGGAAGCCATGAGGGACTGTGCCATGAGCAACACTGCACTCTGGCCCAGATACTGTGCTTTTCCCATGGTCTTCACAACCCACAGACAGGAGATTCCCTTGGCTGTCTACACCACCAGGGTCCTGGGTTTTAAGCACAAAACTGGGTTACTATTTGGGCAGACACCGAGCTAGTTGCAGATTTTTTTCATTCCCCAGTGGCGCCTGGAACACGAGTGAGACAGAACCATTCACTCTCCTAGAAAAGGGGCTGAAGCCAGGGAGCAAAGTGGTCTAGCTCAGCGGATCCCACCCCCAGAGCCCAGCAAGCTGTGATCCACTGGCTTGAAATTCTTGCTGCCAGCACAGCAGTCTGAAGTCGACCTGGGATGCTCAAGCTTGGTGGCAGGAGGGGCGTCCGCCATTACTGAGGCTTGAGTAGGCGGTTTTCCCCTCACAGTGTAAACAAAGCCGCAGGGAAGTTCAGACTGGGTGGAGCTCACTGCAGCTCAGCAAAGCCACTGTAGCCAGACTGCCTCTCTAGATTCCTCTTCTCTGGTCAGGGCATCTCTGAAAGAAAGGCAGCAGCCCCATTAGGGGCTTATAGAGCAAACTCCCATTTCCTTGTGACAGAGCACCTGGGGGAAGGGGTGGCTGTGGGCGCAGCTTCAGCAGACTTGAACGTTCCTGCCTGCTGGTCCTGAAGAGAGCAGTGGATTGCCCAGCACAGCACTCAGGCTCTACTAAGGGACAGATTGCCTCCTTAAGTGGGTACCTGATCCCCCGTGACTCCTGACAGAGACATCTCCCAGCAGGGGTCAATAAACACCTCATACAGGAGAGCTCCAGCTGGCATCTGGCAGGTACCCCTCTGGGACGAAGCTTCCAGAGGAAGGAACAGGCAGCAATTTTTGCTGTTCTGTAGCCTCCACTGGTGATACCCAGGCAAACAGGACCTGGAGTATCCAGCAAACTTGCAGTAGAGGGGCCTGACTGTTAGGAGGAAAACTAACAAACAGAAAGGAATAGCATCAACATCAACAAAAAAGACATCCATACATAAACCACATCTGAAGGTCATCAACATCAAAGACCAAAGGTAGGTAAATTCATGAAGATGAGGAAAACCAGCATAAAAAGGCTGAATATTCCAAAAACCAGAATGCTTTTTCTCCTCCAAAGGATCACAACTCCTCACCAGCAAGGGAGCAAAACTAGATGGAGAATGAGTTTGATGAACTGATAGAAGCAGGCTTCAGAAGGTGGATAATAACAAACTCCTCCAAGCAAAAGGAGCATGTTCTAACCCAATGCAAGGAAGCTAAGAACTTTGAAAAAAGGTTAGAGGAATTGCTAACTAGAATAACCAGTTTAGAGAAGAACAGAAATGAATAATGGAACTGAAAAACACAGCACAAGAACTTCATGAAGCATACACAAGTATCAATAGCTGAATCAATCAAGCAGAAGAAAGGATATCAGAGATTGAAGATCAACTTAATGAAATAGATCATGAAGACAAGATTAGAGAAAAAAGAATGAAAAGGAATGAACAAAGCCTCTAAGAAATATGGGACTATGTGAAAAGACCAAATCTACATTTGATTGGTGTGCCTGAAAGTGATGGGGAGAATGGAACCAATTTGGAAAACACTCTTCAGTATATTTCCCAGAAGTACTTCCCCAACCTAGCAAGACAGGCCAACATTCAAATTCAGGAAATACAGAAAACCTCACCAAGATACTCCTTGAGAACAGCAAACCCAAGACACATAATTGTCAGATTCACCAAGGTTGAAATGAAGGAAAACATGTTAAGGGCAGCCAGAGAGAAAGGTTGGGTTACCCACAAAGGGAAGCTCATCAGACTAACAATGGATCTCTCTGCAGAAACCCTACAAGCAAGAAGAGAGTGGGGGCCAATATTCAACATTCATAAAGTAAAGAATTTTTAGCCCAGAATTTCATATCCAGCCAAACTAAGTTTCGTAAGCGAAGGGGAAATAAAATCCTTTACAGACAAGCAAAAGCTGAGAGATTTTTTTTCACCACCAGGCCTGCCTTACAAGAGCTCCTGAAGGAAGTGCTAAATATGAAAAGGAAAAAAACAGTACCAGCCACTGCAAAAACATACCAAATTTTAAAGACCACTGATGCTGTGAAGAAACTGCATCAACTAACAGACAAAATAACCAGCTACCATCATAATGACAGGGTCAAATTCACACATAACAATATTAACCTTAAATGTAAGTGGGCTAAATGCCCCAATTAAAAGACACAGATTGGAAAATTGGATAAAGGGTCAAAACCCATCGGTGTGCTGTATTCAGGAGACCCATCTCACGTGCAAAGACACACATAGGCTCACAATAAAAGGATGGAGGAATATTTACCAAGCAAATGGAAAGCAAAAAAAAAAGCAGGGGTTGCAATCTTATTCTCTGATAAAACAGACTTTATACCAAAAAAGATCAAAAAAGGCTAAGAAGGGCATTATATAATGGTAAAGGGATCAACGCAACAAGAAGAGCTAACTATCCTAAATATATATGCACCCAATACAGGAGCAACCAGATTCATAAAGCAAGCTCTTAGAGACCTACAAAGAGACTTAGTCTCCCACATAATAACAATGGGAGACTGTCCTAAATATATATGCACCCAATAAGGAGCACCCAGGCTCAAAAAGCAAGTTCTTAGAGACCTACAAAGAGACTTACACTCCCACACAATAATAGTGGGAGTCAATATTAGACAGATCAATGAGACAGAAAATTAACAAGGATATTCAGGACTTGAACTCAGCTCTGGACCAAGTGGACCTAATAGACATCTACAGGACTCTTCACCTAAATCAACAGAATATACATTCTTTTCAGCACCACATAATATTTATTTTAAAATTGACCACATAATTGGAAGTAAAACACTCCTCAGCAAATGCAAAAGAACAGAAATCATAACAAATAGTCTCAGACCACAGTGCAATCAAACTAGAACTCAGGATTCAGAAACTCACTCAAAACCACACAACTACATGGAATCTGAACAACCCGCTCCTGAATGACTACTGGGTAAATAATAAAATGAAGGCAGAAATAAATAAATTATTTGAAACTGAAGAGAACAAAGACACAAGTTACCAGAATCTCTGGGACACAGCTAAAGCAGTGTTTAGAGGGAAATTTATAGCACTAAATGCCCACAGGAGAAAGGGGGAAAGATCTAAAATCAACACCCTAACATCACAGTTAAAAGAACTAGAGAAACAAGAGTAAAAAAGTTCAAAAGCTAGCAGAAGACAAGAAATAACTAAGATCAGAGCAGAACTGAAGGAGATAGAGACACGAAAAACCCTTCAAAAATCAATGAATCCAGGAGCTGGTTTTTTGAAAAGATCAACAAAATAGACCACTAGCAAGACTAATAAGAAAAGAGAGAAGAATCAAATAGACACCATAAAAAAATGATGAAGGGGATATCACCACTGATCCCACAGAAATATAAACTACCATCAGAGAATACTATAAACACCTCTGTGCAAATAAACTAGAAAATCAAGAAGAAATGGATACATTCCTGAACACATATACCTTTCCAAGACTAAACCAGGAAGAAGTCAAATCCCTAAATAGACCAATATGAAGTTCTGCAATTCAGGCAGTAATTAATAGCCTACCAACCAAAAAAAGTCAAGGACCAGATGGAGTCACAGCTGAATTCTACCAGAGGTACAAAGAGGAGCTGGTACCATTTCTTCTGAAACTATTCCCAACAACAGAAAAAGAGGGACTCCTCCCTAACTCATTTTATGAGGCCAGCATCATCCTGAAACCAAACCTGGCAGAGACATAACAAAAAAACCAAAATTTCGGGCCAATATCCTTGACGAACATTGATGCAAAAATCTTCAATAAAACACGGCAAACCAAATCCAGCAGCATATCAAAAAGCTTATCCACCATGATCAAGTCAGCTTCATCCCTGGGATGCAAGACTGGTTCAACATATGCAAATCAATAAATGTAATCCATCACATAAACAGAACTAATAACAAAAACCACATAATTATCTCAATAGATGCAGAAAAAAAGCCTTGGATAAAATTCAACACCTGTTCATGCAAAAAACTGTCAATAAATTAGGTATTGATGAAATGTATATCAAAATAATAAGAGCTTTTTATGACAAACCCACAGCCAATATCTTCCTGGATGGGCAAAATCTGTTTTCATTCCTTTTGAAAACTGGCACAAGACAAGGACGCCCTCCCTCACCACTCCTATTCAACATAGTATTGGAAGTTCTGTCCAGGACAATCAGGCAAGAGAAAGAAAGAAAGAAAGCGTATTCAGATAGGAAGAGAGGAAGTCAAATTGTCTGTATTTGCAGATGACATTATTGTATATTTAGAAAACCCCATCATCTCAGCCCAAAATCTCCTTAAGCTGATAAGCAACTTCAGCAAAGTCTAATGATACAAAATCAATGTTCGAAAATCACAAGCATTCCCATACACCAATAATAGACAAACAGAGAGTCAAATCATGAGTGCACTCCCACTTAAAATTGCTACAAAAAGAATAAAATACCTAGGAATACAACTTACAAGAGATGTGAAGGACCTCTTCAAGAACTACAAACCACTGCTCAAGGAAATAAGAGAGAACACAAACAAATGGAAAAACATTCCATACTCGTGGATAGGAAGAATCAGTATCATGAAAATGTATAGATTCAATGCTATTGCCATCAAGTAACCACTGACTTTCTTCACAGAATTTAAAAAAACAAAAAAACAAAACTACTTCAAATTTCATATGGAACCAAGAAAGAGCCTGTATAGCCAAGACATTCCTAAGCAAAAAGAACAAACCTGGAGGCATCATGCTACCTGACTTCAAACTATACTAAAGGCTACAGTAACCAAAACAACATGGTACTGGTACCAAAACAGATATATAGACCAATGGAACTGAACAGAGACCTCAGAAGTAGTACCACACATCTACAACCATCTGACCTTTGACAAACCTGACAAATACAAGCTATGGGGGAAAGATTCCCTATTTAATCACTGGTGTTAGGAAAACTGGCTAGCCATATGCAGAAAACTGAAACTGGATCCCTTCCATACACCTTATACAAAAATTAACTCAAGATGGATTAAAGACTTAAATGTAAAAACCCCAAACTATAAAAAGCCCAGAAGAAAACCTAGGCAGTACCATTCAGGACAGAGGCATGGGCAAAGACTTCATGACAAAAACACCAAATGCAATTGCAACAATAGCCAAAATTGACAAATGGGATCTATTTAAAGAGCTTCTGCACAGCAAAAGAAACCATTATCAGAGTGAACAGCCTACCTATAGAATGGGAGAAAATTTTTGCAGTCTATCCATCTGACAAAGGACTAATATCCAGAATCTACAAAGAACTTAAACAAATTTACAAGAAAAAAACAACCCCATCAAAAAAATGGGCCAAGGATATGAACAGACACTTCTGAAAAGAAGACATTTATGTGGCCAACAAACATGAAAAAAATGGTCATCATCACTGGTCATTAGAGAAATGCAAATCAAAACCACAATGAGGTACCATCTCATGCCAGTTAGAATGGCGATCATTAAAAAGTCAGGAAACGACAGATGCTAGAGAGGATGTGGGGAAATAGGAACGCTTTTACACTGTTGGTGGGAGTGTAAATTAGTTCATCCATTGTGGAAGGCAGTGTGGCAATTCCTCAAGGATCTAGAACCAGAAATACCATTTAACTCAGCAATTCCATTACTGGGTGTATACCCAAAGAATTAGAAATCATTCTCCTATAAAGACACATGCACATATATGTTTATTGCAGCACTATTCACAATAGCAAGGACTTGGAACCAACCCAAATGCCCATCAGTAATAGACTGGATTAAGAAAATGTGGCACATATATACCATGGAATACTATGGAGCCATAAAAAGGGATGAGTTAATGTCCTTTGCAGGCACATGGATGAAGCTGGAAACCATCATTCTCAGCAAAGTCGCACAGGAACAGAAAACCAAATACTGCACGTTCTCGCTCATAAGTGGGAGCTTAACTATGAGAACAGATGGACACGGGGAGGGGAACATCGCATACTGAGGCCTGTTGGGGGGTGGGGGGTTAGGGTAGTAATAGCACTAGGAGAAATACCTAATGTAGATGACGGGTTGATGGGTGCAGCAAACCACCATCGTATGTGTATACCTATGTAACCTGCATGCTCTGCACAAGTATCCCAGAACTTAGGGTATAGTAAAAAAAAATTTATAAATCCTTCAGAATGGTATCGTTTTATCACTGTCGTCGCCTGCTGAAGCTAGTAGAATCAAATAGCACGTCAGTGTGTTTCCATTTCAGAGTATCAAAGTTAACAAGTGTAGTAGCTGCCCAGTAGCTGGAAGCAGCAGAGTCAACCTGGCTCCATCACATTTATTCAGTGTTGATCTGTACTCTAGGTACTTCCCTAGGCCTGAACTGCTGAACATCATGAACAGATAGAATTGGCCTCAAGTCTCAGTAAGGCTACAGACCATAGAATCCTAATGGGATTTGATGCTGGAATCATTCATGGTTTCAATAAGTATTTCCTGAGCTTGAGCCAGGGAGCCCTGAATGTGTCATATTGGCAGGGAGGCAGTCAGTCCCTGCCTTCAGGACTCTCACAGTTCAGTGGGGGAGATTTAAATGGGAACACATTTAAAATATATCTACAATACAGTATTACAAAGGGCTGCAATAAAGATCTCCCTCCTTCTGCCCACAGTGGTCTAGAGCTGTGGCTGAAAAGGCATTTGTCAAGTGGGCAAGGAAAAAAATGTATCCCAGGGATAGGACAGCATGTGGAAAGACACAGACAATTACATATTTGTCGAATGCCTTTTACGTATTGTTCTGGGTACTAATGATAAAACAGCAATTAAAGTTCCAATTCCCACCGAGCTTACATCCTAGTAGAATGAGAAAATGTATAGTATTTAGGCAATAACAAATAGTTTAGTATAAAATAGGGGAAATGGTGAAGATGAAACTCGGGTACAGATTAGGGGTAGCTGCCATCTGAAGGGTCTTGAAGGACAAGTTTAGTAGGAATTTGAACTTTAACCTGTAAGGTGGTTCCAGGGACTATTGACTAGTTTATCATCTGGAGGGCAAGATTGGTGGCGACTTCCTGTGGATAAAATTAAAACCACATGGTATATCTAAAAACTCAGTAATATTCATCCTGGCATTTGCTTGAGCAAAAGTCCTGGAGTTGATTTTATATCCTCTGTTGGATGGGTATTAAGTGCCACATCATTGTATCTAAGAGGACTTAAAAAGGAGAACAATTAGAGTAAGAGTAGGAGTTACAGGAAATGGCTGCTAAGTGATGGCCTTATGCACTGGCCTTGGCCTTGAACCTGAGTTGCTTTTGCCTGGCAGTGGTGTGGACTGTGCATATGACTTCACCTGAGGCAGCCAGATGGATAACTGTGTTTGCTATGCCAAGACGATCCCACTGGGTATTTTAAACATTCCTGGAGCAACACAAAACTTCTGTACAAAGCCTAGAAATGTGTAAGCTGGGAACCAATTTTTCACCCTCAGTTTGAAAACAAATCAAACCTGTTGATTCCTGTCTGCCCCCACCCCAGGCTCTCCAACTGTCTTAAGGTCCTTGAAAGAGCCCAACATACAACTCTCTGCAAAGATGATTGATTTTTTTT
The DNA here is from genome assembly GCF_003255815.1 of Theropithecus gelada. Lineage (NCBI taxonomy): Eukaryota > Metazoa > Chordata > Mammalia > Primates > Cercopithecidae > Theropithecus > Theropithecus gelada. Next base: position 63,342,087 of record NC_037683.1, on the reverse strand, counting down.
TAATGACAGTCACTCTAATAGCTTAGACTCCAGTGGAAAGAGTATTTTTAATGATATTTTTATGAATGATGTGCTGCTTCTGGCCACCAGCCACTAACACATATACTTCTGTTCTTTAGAGTACTAATAAGGGACACTGATTCATTTACATTTGGCCAAAGGCTTGGATTAAAAGTATAGTCTGTGGAGATAATAAAGCTTCTTCTTTTATACAGATCAAACTCATGACTGTGGCCTGAAATAGCTCTTTAACCAGTGATTCTCAAAATTTTCATGTGGATTGGAATCACATATGACTATTTAAAACACAGATTGCTGGGCTATACTTTCAGAACTCCTGATTCAGTGGATATGGGGTAAGGTCCAATAATTTGCATTTCTAACTAGTTCTCAGGCAATGCTGATACTGTTCGTCCTCCAGACAACTCTTTGAGAACTATTTATCTTGTATTCCAAATTTCCCTGACTTATTGGAAAAGAATTTTCGGGGGAAGAGTCCTCAGATGCTGATATTTTTTTCAGTGTCAGGTGATTCATTTGGAAAATGCTGTTAAGTCACCCCAAGTGAGTTACGTGATCATTATTTCTAACTTATTTTAACAATCATTCAAAGAAGTGGTTCTCAACTTTCGACACACATCAGAATCAGAGAGCTTTTAAAAAATACCAATCTCTGGGTCAAACCTCCAGAGATTTTGATTCAGTTGGTCAAATGAAGCCTGGCATCTGTCTCTTTTTAAAAGCTCTCCAAGGAAATGATAGTCTTTCCAATAAACAGTGTTTGAAAAATCGGATATCTACATGCAAAAGAATAAAATTAGGCTCTCATACAAAATTTAACTTGAGATTTTTTAAAAACTTAAATGCAACACCTGAAACTGTAAAACTCCCAGGACATCAAGAGTGTTGTAGGAGTTTCCTAGAGGAAAATATAGGGAAAGAAACCTCTTCACATCTAGGCAACAACTTGATTGGTATGACTGCAAAAGTGCAGGTAATGAAAGCAAAATAAATGGTAGGATTACATTAAACTACAGAGCTTCTGCACAGCAAACAGTCAACCAAATGAAAAGGCAACCTATAGAATGGGAGAAATAATTTGCAAACCATATATCTGATAAGGGGTTAATATACAACATATATAAGGAACTCAAACAACTCAGTGGCAAAACACCAAATTACCCAACTAAAAGAAAAATGGGCAAAAGACCTGAATAAACGTTTCTCCAAGGACAACATAAAATGCTGACAGGTATGTGAGAAGATGCTCAACATCTATAATCACTAGGGAAGTGCAAATCAAAACCACAGTGAGATATCATCTCACATCTGTTAGGATGATTATTATCAAAAAGACGAGAGATAATGAGATCACTTGGACTCGGGAAGGGGGACATCACACACCGGGGCCTATTATGGGGAGGGGGGAGGGGGGAGGGATTGCATAGGATTTATACCTGATGTAAATGACGAGTTGATGGGTGCAGCACAGCAACATGACACAAGTATACATATGTAACAAATGTGCACGTTATGCACATGTACCCTAGAACTTAAAGTATAATAAAAAAAAAAAAGACAAGAGATAGCACGTGTTGGTGAGGGTATGGGGAAAAGAGAACCCTGGTTTGTACACTGCTGAAGGGAATGTAAATGAGTTCAGCCAATATGGAAAACAGTATGAAGGTTCTTCTCAAAATGAAAAGTAGAAAAATGATCTAGTAATCCTACTTCACAGTATATATCCAAAGAAGATAAAACAATATCAAAAAGGGATAGCTATACCTCCATATTTATTGCAGCATTATTCACAATAGCCAAGATATGGAAATAACCTAAATGTCCATGGATGGATGAATGGATAGGAAATTGTGGAATATATGTAGAATTGAATTTTATTCAACCTTTAAAAATAAGAAAACCTTGTCATTTGTGACAATGTGGATGAACCTGGAAGACATTATGATAAGTGAAATATACTAAACGTAGAAAGGCAAATACCATGGATCTTGCTGATATCTGGTGTGGAATCTAGGAAAAAAGCCAAATCCATAGAAGCAGAGAGTAGAACAGTGATTACCAGGGGCTAGAGGAAGGGATGGGGAAAAGGGTAGACGTTGGTCAAAGGCTACAACTCTCTGTTATAAAATGAACAAGTTCTGGGGGTCGAATGTACAGCATGGTGACTTTGGTTAATAATACTGTATGCTTTACTTGAAATTTGCTAAGAAAGTGTATCTTAAGTGTCCTTAACAAACACACACACACACACACACACTCACGTGAGCAGATTTTAACTAAGTTTGGTGATGGATGTGTTTGCTAATTTGATTGTGATAATCATTTCACAATGTATCCATATATAAAATCATCACATTTGTACACCTTGGATATATACAATTTTTGTTTGTCACTTATGCCTCAGTAAATTTGGGATGGCGAGCCCTTCAGTATTTCTCATGTTCAGCCAGGGTTTGGCTGAAAGCCTGCTAAAAGGCCTTTAGTCCCCATCTTTACCAGACTATTTGCTTCAGCACCAGCCTGCTCACCCCCAGGTCTTTCCTTACACCCTTACACCTCTCTCCCTGGCCTTGGTGAAGTGCTTCTCCTCTGCAGAAGAAATATTTCCATCAAAACAGTCAGGACAAGATTGGAATTTAACAGTTTCCCCTGTTAGAAAGTACACTTCCTGAGAACAAACACCAGGGTTGAATTTTCCCTGAATCCCAGTGCCTAGAGAACCGGATTTAGCCAGCTCTTTAAGAAGTAAGCGGAACTGTTTTGTTTTCTGCACTGCTTAGTGCAGGACAACATAAGCCAGATCTGGCTCTGCCCCTTACCAGCCCAGAACACTGGACATGTTAGATATAATTTTAATCTTGCTGAGCTTCTGTTTTCTTTTCTGTAAATTGGACACCTCTTGGGCTAGTTGTGAACTTTAGAAGAGATGACTAATGTAATGCATGTCTCATGATGCAAAGTGTGTCATAAGCGATTTAGTAAATGTGGGTTATTTTTATGTTATGTTAATTTGCATTGGTGAGTTCACTGTATGTTCTTCAACATTATCGCTGTGAGAGAGGTCATAGTTTATCCATCCCTGGCAATGCATTTTAGAGAATGGCCCCAAAGTATGCTTTATGGACGGGTACTTCTACTTTCTTGAATTCTTAGACTAATGGTTTTCAAACTGTGGTCTGTGTCTGGTCTGACAATATCAGTCAGCACTACCTGGAAACCTGTTAGAAATGTAAATTCCTGGGTGCCACACCAGACCCACTGAATCAAAAACTCAGATTCTGAGTAGCAGTAATCTATGTTTCAACAAGCCCTTCAGAAGATCTGGATATACACTGAAGGTTATAAGATGCTGGTTTAGAAGAACCACTGTTTAAAAACATTTTAGCAACCTGATACACATTCCTAATTCTTTCTGAACCACTGGTTCCTGACCAGAAGAGAGAAGGATGACACCTCTTCCTTCCAGTGGTGTATCAGGTCTCCGAGGGGCTTATGTGATTTGAGAAAGTACCACAGAGATTCTGATATCTCCTCTAGAGGCCGTGTTTCCTGTAGCTGATTTTTTTTTTTCGTATGTGATTTTAGGCTATACGTTTGGAAGTGATTCAGATTCAGCAAGTCTAATGGCTGAAGGATATTATATAGATGTATATTTAAAGGATATTATATGCCAAGCTGTATGCCAAGTGCTTTTATAGGTATAATTTTATAGATATAATTTTATTTAGTCCATGTTTCCACAACTTTATTATTGATACTTTACAAACAAATAAAGAGGCTGGGCACAGTGGCTCATGCCTGTAATCCTAACACTTTGGGAGGCCAAGGTGGGAGGATGACTTGAATCCAGGAATTTGAGACTAGCCTGGGCAATATAGCAAGACTCCATTCCTACAAATTTTTTTAAAAAATTTTCTGGGAGTAGTGGCACACCTGTACTATAGTCCCAGCTACTCCTGAGGCAGGAGGATCCCTTATGCCCAGGAGTTCAAAACTGCAATGAGCCATGATGGTGCCAGCCTGGGCAACAGAGTGAGACCCCATCTCTATTTAAAAAAAAAAAACAAAACTGAAGATCAGAGAATGTAAGCAGCATGACTTTAATAACACGTAATAATGACGGAGCTGGATTTAAACCTCCTAAATCACGTGGAAATGTCTCTTTCAATTATATTTATATTTTCCACTTATTTTATGTGGCCTCAGTCTATTGATCTTTGAAATGAATTAAATACAAAACAGTCTCAACTTAATCATCCTGTTATTATCAGTAACTTCACTGCTATGAACTATAGTAATAATATTTGTCCAACTTCACAACCAAGAGATTTAAAGGGAAAGTTTTCACTTCTGATAATGGCTGACTCTCCCTAGATAACTATGTAAACTCTCAAAGATATAAAAAATAAAAATCTGAAGACTATGGGGAGAGATAAAAAGCCACCTCACTCCTTGGCTTGTAGCTCCCCCATTCAGGAGGGAGTTTGACCCTTAAAAGAAGAGCAGTACATTTGCTGAGATCCATATCTATAGACTTCACATGGAAGAGCAACTATTAAAATGGCAGCTGAATTCTCACCAGAATGGAGTCTATAGTTGGCAGAATAATGTTCTCCTGCCCTAAAATGTCCACATCCTAATCACCTGAATCTGTGAATATGTTACCTTACATGGCAAAAGAAATGTGGTAGATGCAGTTCAAGATATGGCATGGAGAAGGGGAGGTTATTCTAGATTATCCCAGTGGGCCCAGCTGGAGTCAGAGAAACATATGTGTAGAAGACAAGAGAGATTTGAAGTGTGATAGGACTTGAAACACTGTTTCTAGCTTTGAAGGTGGAGGATGGGGGAGTTGCAAGCCAAGAAATGAGGTGGCCTCTAGAGTTGAGAACAGCCCTCATCTGACAGCCAGCAAGGAGACAGGGACATTCATCCTGAAAATGCAAGGGACTGAATTTTGCCAATAATCTGGATGAACAAGAAAACAGATTCTTCCCTAGAGCCTCCAGAGGGAGTAATCCCTGCCAATGCCTTGATTTTTGTCGTGTGAATTGCTAAGAAAAGGAACAGTTAAACCATGCTATACCTGAACTTCTGACCCATAGAACTGTGAGATAATAAATTTGTGTTGTGTTAAGCCACTAAGTTTGTGGTAATTTGTTATGGCAGCATTAGAAACTGATGCTGCAGAAAATGCATCAATATCTTTAAAGTCCTGAAAGAAAAACAAGTCCACCTATAGTCCTATATCCAACAAAAACATCCTTCATAAATGAAAGTGAAATAAACACACTATCAGATAAAGGAAAGCTGAGAGAATTTGGTGCCTGCAGATCTACACTGTAACAACTGCTGAAAGAGCCCTTCAAGATGAAGGGACATGATACATGATAGCAGATGGAACTCCACATCTAAAGGAAGAAGTTATATATAAGAGGGTAAATACAAAAGACAGTTTTCTAAATTTCTTTTAGAAATAGCTGGTTTTTAATGCAAAATTCCAACATTACATTGTGAGGTTTATAAATGTATGGGAAATACATTAAAATGTTAACACAAAGGATGAAGAGAGGTTAATGGAATTGTGCAGTTGCAAAGTACCTCTATTTCTTGTGAAGAAGTATGATGTTAATTCTAAATAAACTGACAAAGGTGTGTATGTGTGTGGTAATATCCAAAAATGTGCAAAAAGATACAGTTAAGCCTTTAGAAAAATTAAGATGGAATATTTTTAAAAATGTGTATTCAAAAGAAGGCAAGAATAAGAGGCAGAAATATAAAAAAGATGAGAAATAGAAAACAAATAACAAAATAATAGATATAAATACAACTCTATTAATAGTTATATTAACTATTAACTGAATAAATTCAGATTGACTGAATTAAAAAGTAACACTCAATTTTACATTATGTATATGCAACACACTTTAAACGTAAACCCACAAGTAAATTTTAAGTAAAACGATGGAAACAGATATGACATGTAGACAAGTAAGCATGAGAAAGTTGGCATGGCTCTGTTAATGTCATACAAGGTTAATTTCAGGACAATATGTATCACCCAATATAAAGATAGTTTGTAATAAAAAAAAGAGTTAATAAGAAGACAAAAGTATCATAAATGCATAGTAACAAAATTTAACAATGTAGAGAGCAAAAACTGACATATTAAAGGGAAAAAAACGTAAATCTACAAACATGGTTGACGATTTTTAAAAGCTCTTTCTTAGTGTTTGACAGTATAACTAGACAAAAGAAATCAGCAAGGATATATAAGATTTTATTAACACTATCAGTCACCTTGACCTGATTAACATTTATAGAACACAAAGCCAACAACTCACAATACACATTTTTAAGTGCATTCTTTTCAAGTGCAGTTAGAGTATTTACCAGTGCATCACATGCTATATCATAAAATAAGGATCAGTCAATTTTAGAAGATTAAAATTTTACAAGATATGTTTTCTGGTGATAATGGAAGTAAATTAGAAATCAATAATAATAAGATATCTAGTAAAAATCACCAAATATTTGAAAATTAAACATATATTTTAATCTATGAGTCAGGTAAGACATCAATGGGAGATTAATAAATATTCCAAACTAAACTATAATGAAAATGTTAGAATTTGTGGAATGCAGCTAACCTGTTGCTTAGAGAGAAATTTATAAACTTAAAGAATAAGAAAGGTTTAAAATATATCAATTGAGTTGCCCCTTTAAGATTTTAAAAGAGGAATACATTGAACCCAAAATAGGTAGATAGAAGGAAATAATAAAAATAAGAGCCAAAACCAATTATATAGAAAAAAATTAAAGTTCAAACTACAGTTTTTAAAAGATTAATAATTTTGTTAAACCATTAGCAGTATCGGGCACGGTGGCTCACACCTATAATCCCAGCACTTTGGGAGGCCGAGGTGGGCAGATCATCTGAGGTCAGGAGTTCCAGACTAGCCTGGCCAACATGGTGAAACCCCGTCTCTGCTAAAAATACGAAAATTAGCCAAACGTGGTGGCAGGCACCTATAATCCCAGCTACTCCGGAGGCTGAGGCGGGAGAATCGCTTGAACCCAGGAGGTAAAGGTTGCAGTGAGCCAAGATTGTGCCACTGCACACTACAGTCTGGGTGACAAGAGCGAAACTCTGTCTCAACAACAAAAATAAAAGAAGAAGAAGAAGAAGAAGAAAAACAGAAAAACCATTAGCAATGCTGATAGAGGAGACAAGAAGAAAGAAAAAACACAAATCACCAATACCAGAAATAAGAGTGGTTATTATAGATCCATAGATAGTAAAATGATAAAAAAAAGAATATCATCAACAACTTTATGCCAATAAATACAGCAACCTAGATAAAATGCATACATGAATGCAACTTTAAAATGTTACAAGAAAAAATAAATAGAAAATATCAATAACTCTATTTTTTTCCCCTCACAAAACAACACACCAGGCCAGTTTGTTTAGACTAGTGAGTTTTATGAAGCATTTAAGGAAGAGCTAATACCAATCTTACACAAAATCTTTCAGAAAACAGAGGAGAGAATACTTCGCTATTTGTTTTGAGACCAGTGTGACCCTGATACAAAATCTGAGAAAAAAATATGTTGCAAGACAGGGATATTACACATCACTGTATCTCATAAATATTTTTAAAATTCTCTAACAATGTGTTGTAGATCAAATACAGTAACATACAAAAAAAGATTAATAGAATATTAGCAGCCCTATTAATCCTAGGAATGCAAGGTTGGCTTGACATTTGAAAATCAATCAATGTGACATACCACAATAAGAGAATTAAAAAAAAAAAACAAACTATAGAATCAGCTCAATGGAGTCATAAAAATCATTTGACAAAGTACAACACCCATTTGTGATTTAAAACTTTTGGCAAATTAGAAAGAGAAGGAACTTTTAAAATCTGATAAACAGCATATAAGAAACCTAAAATTAGCATCACAGTTAATGGTAAAATAGTGAATCCTTTTCCCCTTAAATTAGAGCAAATCAAGGATGTTGCACCTCTATACAATATTTTACTGGGTTATTAAGTTAGAACAAGAAGAAAACATCCCCTAAAATTAGCAAGAAAGAAGCCAAACTCTCTTTATTGACAGACAGTATGGCTTTATTGTCCTAAATCATCTACAAAAACACTTATAACTAGCAAGATCATAGGAAACAAATTCGATATACAAAAATCAGTTGTATTTCTGTATACCAGCAACAAATATTTGGAAATTAAAATTTAAAAATACTTCTTTTCAATAGCTTTAAACATATGAAATACGTAAGGGATACATTTAACAAAATACATGGAAAATCTGTGCACCTAAAATCGCAAGGGACTGCTTAGAGAAATCAAATAGGCCTAAATAAATGGAAAGATATGCTATGTACATGGGTTGGAAGATTCAAATTGTTAAAGATGCCAACTCTCCTCAAATTGATTTATAGATTAAGTGCAATTGACTTAAATTGCAACAGGCTTTTTTGTAGATATTGACAAGCTGATTTTGTAATTTATATAAAAATGCAAAGGGCTCAGAAGAACCTAAAGACTTTTGAAAGGAAGAATGCGATTAAATAGGATTTATACTACCTGATTTCAAAACTTAAAGTAATAAAGGCAGTGTGATATTGTTCTGAGAATAGACAAAATAGATGAATGAAGCAGAATTGAGACCAGAAATATACCCATATGTATATTTACTTTTTACGAAAGCACCAAGTTAATGCAATGGGAAAAGAAAATCTTTTTAACGTGTATCCTAGAAAAAAGTGGATAAACATATGGGAAAAATGAACATTGATCACTACTTCACACTCACACAAAACAATTCAAAATGGATGATGGGCCTAAACCTAAAAGCTAGAAATATCAAGCCTTTCATAATAGCATAGGAGAAAATCTTGAGTGTCATTATGAAATAGAATACACAAATATATGTATATTTTTTACAGGGAGCACAAACAGTATTAAATGAAAAAATAATACACTACATCAGGCTGGGTGCAGTGGCTCATACTTATAATCCCAACATTTTGGGAGGCCAAGGCAGGCAGATCACCTGAGGTCAGGAGTTCGAAACCAGCCTGACCAACATGGTGAAACCTCATCTCTACTAAAAATACAAAATTAACCTGGCGTGTTGGTGTATCCCCTGTAATCCCAGCTACTAGGGAGGCTGAGGCAGGAGAATCACTTGAACCCGGGAGGTGGAGGTTGCAGTGAGCTGAGATCGTGTCATTGCACTGCAGCCTGGGCAACAAGAGCAAAACTCCATCTCAAAAAACAAAACAAAACAAAAACAAAAAGAAAAACAAAAACACTACATCAAAACTTTAAATTTTGGTATCTTCACCAAAAGACAACATTAAGAAAATATAAAAGTAGGCCACATACTAAGAGGAAATATGTACAATACATATCTGATGAGAGACTTCTAAATCAATAATAATGAGGTAACCCAATTTCTTAAGTGGGCAAAAAAACAGACACTTCACAGCGAAAGATATGTGGTTAGCCAATAAATATATAAACAATGTTATCAGCAACATTCATCAGGAAAATGCAAATTATAATCACAAGAAAATACACACATTCAGTAGAATGGATATAATTAGAAGACTGACATCACTAAATATTAGCAAGAATGCAAAGCAACCAGAATCCTCACCTGTTGATGATGGCTATGTGAACTGGGACAACCGCTTTTAAAAGGTTCAACAATTTCTTAGAAAGTCAAACATATACCTACCCTATGACCCAGTGATTTTACTTTTGTGTATTTATCTAAGGGAGATGAAAACATAACATCCACAAAAATATATGCTCAAAGTATTCATACCAGTTTTGTTCAAGCCAGCCTAATGTTGGAATCACCCCAAAAGTCCATCAACAATAGAATGGGTAACACAATTGTGATATGGTCATACCACATAGTATGACTTAGCAGTCTAAAAATAACTATCATTACATACATATTCATGTGGATGAATCTCAAACGTTATGTTGAGTGAAAGAAGTCTGACACAAAATAAGATACACTATTGGATATATGTAGGGTATATATTTGTTTGTGCTGCTATAGCAACATATCAGACTGGGTAATTTAAAAATAATGGAAATTTATTTCTCACAGTTCTGGAGGCTGGGAAGTCCAAGATTAAGGTGCTATCCTCTGATCTGGTGAGAGTATCCTTGCTGCATTCTCACATGGTAGAAAGGGAAGATAATGTAATCTAGCTAGGTGTTGCCTGAAGCCTCTTTTAAAAGGATCTTTTTTTTTTTTTGAAACGAAGTTTTGCTCTTTGGCTTAGGCTGGAATGAAGTGATACAAGCTCCACTCACTGCAACCTCTGCCCCCAGGATTCAAGCAATTCTCCTGCCTCAACCTCCCGCGTCACTGGGATTACAGGCATGCAACACTACGCCCGGCTAATTTTTGTGTTTTTAGTACAGACAGGGTTTCACCGTGTTGGCCAGGCTAGTCTTGAACTCCTGACCTCAGGTGATCTACCCGCCTTGGCCTCCCAAAGTGCTGGGATTACAGGTGTGATCCACCATGCCCGGCCTAAAAGGATCTTAATCCCAGTAGAGAGGGAGCAGCCCTCATGGCCTAATCACCTTGTAAAGGCCCCATCTCTTAATGCTGTCATAGTAGCAACAACTGAATTTTGGAGAGGATCAAGTTTCAATACGAATTTTGAAGGAGACAAAAATATTCAAACCATAGCAGCTGTGATGTACTATAATAAGGCAAAACTTATCTATAGTAATTGGAATCAGAACAGTGGGTACCTCTGAGAAGGAGGGCTTAACTGGAAGGAGGCATCAAGGAATTTTCTGGGGTTTTGGAAATGTTCTGCATCGATTGTGGCAGTGATGTGGATGTATTTTTTTAATCAAAATTCATCCAGTTATACACTTAAGATGTGTGCCTTTTTCATATATGTAATTTTTTACCTCAAAAAAAAAAAGTAGAGATGGAGAGGAGTCAACAATTTGAGACTGGTTGCTAGACATTTTTGAAAAAACAGGTCATAGTGTGCTGGCATGCTTTGTATTTTACTAACTGTAAGAAAATACATTTTATTATACATTTGACATTTAATATATATCAGGCATCTTAAATATTAATCAAAAATTGATTTAGAAACATTAGAACCTTAGCACATTCCTCTTGAGTAATGGATTTTCACACATTGGCCTTGCATGGGTCCATGCATCCCTTCCCCCTTGGTAAATGAATGCAGGCTATTGAGGCTGTTTTGCAGATCAGAGCTTCATTTTCCATATACTTGACCACTTTATAGTATTTGAGTATTTCTCAGAATGCATTTTGCCTAATGTGGAACTTTTATATGAGAATGTCTCTAATATAAGGCTACTTGCCATTATTTAAGTGAAATATGACCTGTTGCTTGCAACTGGATTTGAATGCTAAGTCAATCTTAAACAAAAAATTGAGACCAGTTAAATATTTTTTCAAAAGCCCTCTTTTGGCTAATACAAAGGGAAACAAAAAGCCAACAGAATTTTATATTTAAGATCTGTTTAGCAAATAAGGAATGATTTTTTGGTTTGCAGTAGAGGGAAAACTTAGCGAAAGCTGATTAAAATTTTTTTCAAATTACTGGTACTCTACTTTTGAGTTTCATGGTAGATCATTTTTAGTTATATGCAGCTTCCTTCTAAAGAGCAGTGACACTCCTGTTTCTGTAATAACTGACTGGGCAAAAACCTCTGCTCTTCTGATACTGCATTTTACCAAATAACTGAAACATAAATAGAATTAGACTTATGGGTGTTGGGCATGATGTCATACTATGGTTATGCTACTCTTGACCTGAATGATCTATTCCGAAAGAATAAATTGAGGAGACCACTAATGATCCCAGAGTACAGTCAGGCCCCGTGGGCATACTTTCTCTTTTTATTTTAGGGGATTTAGAAGCTGACCTTTCAACCCAAAACGGGGGAATCTGGGCTCTTTCCTTAGCAGAGCTGGAAGTCAATCAGCCCAAGTAGGCATTTTTCCCCTCTTATCTGTGAAAAGTAACAGTATGTCAGAGATGTTCTCCTCATTTATAGATGTAGATACTATAATAACAACAAACTGGGCGACTTGGGGTTTCTAAAGCCTCAGAGTGAGGCAGAGATCAGCAACAGTTACACTTCAGGTTCCCAGTTCTTGATCCAATAGTTTAATGTCTGTTTTGTTAGGCAAGTGGACTTATAATCAGTTCATATGAGTGCCTTTGAGCTAATATAAGGATGATTATGAAAGGTCTCGACTAAAAGCTTAAAGAGTTATACGCTGAGTTTAAATAATTCAAAATAAATCCAATTAGGAAAAGAAATGTTAGGCAGAAATAGAACTTGCTTACCAATCAAACCAAGTTGGCTTCTCATTTATTCATTCAACCATGATATTTAGCTGTGTCGATTGTGGAAGCTCAAAGATATTTAAGATGGTTTTCCTGTTTTTTTGTTTGTTTGTTTGTTTCCTGTTTTAAAGTAACATACACTCTATTGTAAGAATAAGAAATCCACACCGGAAAGCTTGAATTAAGTAACAGGACAAGATTCAAATAATGTTATAGTATCTCTCTCAAAGAAGTGTTACAAGTCAAAGATCATCAGTGATTACACAGATTTTGAGAAGGAAACTGAATATCAAGGAAGAATTGAATCCTGTTTGCACAAAGTGCTTACGTGGGTGCCACTTCAGCTGTTTATCCAATTTGTTAGTTTTCACGGCTGTGCAGAGTGCATGTGTGTTCTCAGCAGAATGAAATGAGCTGCAGTTCTTATTATATGTATGTGTAACGGCTGGAGCTGCCTATTATAACTCTTCACACAATGCATTATAATCAGTTATTTTCCTATTTGTCTCTTTAACTATATTCAGTGCCCCTGAGGGCATGAACTGTGACATAACAACAACCAGCATTTATTAAGCTCTTACTGCATACCAGGTATCATTTTAAATTTCAAGTGTTTTCCATGTATTAACTCACTTAGCCCTCCTAATAACATCATAACATAGGTATCAGCCCCATGTTTAGAGATGAAGAAATTGAGGCATGGAGAACTGAAGAAACATACCCAGAAGGGATAGAGAACATGTGGCAGAGCTAGGCTATGAAAATAGGCAGTCTGGCACTAAAAGATCATGCCTTCATCCCTACACTGTGCCACATCTCATCTTAGTATCATTTGTGCCTAAAATAATGAGTGACACGGTATCATTGGCTAGATGAACACATGGATGAGGAATAGTTTATATAACTATGAGTTTTTAAAAAGGCATCTGAGTATTAGTAGAGGCACATGGGAGGCAACTCCAGAAAGGGTCACTGACCCTGGAGGATACAGAGTACACAGATGCCCCCCAGAAATGACAGGATGTCCCCAAACCATGGTTGTCCTTATGCTTTTAGTCCTTCTTCTATTCCTCTCTTTAGCTACAGTTTACATTTTAGCTTGGATGATTGTCCCATCAAAACTTTTTAAAAAAACAACCCCCACTCCTTTGCTATAGTCTGAATGTTTGCATCCCTTCAAAATGTCCTATGTTGAAAGCTAATCCCCAGTGTGATGATATTGGAGGTGGGGCCTTTGGGGAGTGGTTAGGTCATGAGGGTAGAGCCCTCATGAATGGGATTAGTGCCCTTATAAAAGAGACCCCAGAGAGCTCCTTTGCCCCTTCTACCCGTGAGGACACAGTGAGAAGATGGCCATCTATGAAGCAGGAAGTAGGTTGTTACCAGACACTGAATCTTAATCTTGGGTTTCCCAGCCTCCAGAACTATGAGAAATCAATTTCAGTTTTTTATAATACACCCTAGTTTTAGTTGTTTATAATACATATTAGCCTAAACAGACTAAAATACCCTCAAACTCACTCAAGTATTAAGTTCATGAAGAGAAATCTCATGCATATAAGTGGAAGAACATTTACTGGGGTACAGAAAGAACCAATTCCTAGAGATAGAGTGTGACCCAAGGAGTCCTCCAAAAGGTGTCTGCTACAAGAATGTTAAATTTGTACTTTTACATGTTATGAAGTAAATGTCACTTAAGGATTTATTATGTTTTCCTCGTGGTTTAGGGATCTAAGATACTCAAACGAAGGCAGTACTTAAAACCCCTCATTCAAATAGGCAGTGGCTTATCTTTATCAGCCACGCTAACCTAGTCATGTCCTTCAAGGAATCCAGCCATGTATCCCAAGTTCTCTGGCCAAAACCAAAGTTCTCATGCCTTTCCTCTGACTACAGGGTATTCATCCATCAAAGCATTCATTTCCCCAATTATGTATGCATTCATTCATTCATTCAGCAACCTTGCTATTCCTTGTTCTTTGCTTTGTATTTGCCATGGCTGGCACCAGGCAGTGCATATGGAGTGGTTAGCAGAACAGTCTCAGGCCATGATTTCTTGGAGTTTACAGTTTAGTGGTGTCAATATATAAACATGTATCTTAGTGATTTTCTGTATATGTCATATGTAATTCTTAGGCATTTAAATTCTGAGTCTTGTTTTCTCATCTGCATAAGGGGCTTAAAACAGGCCTGGCCTTTTTCATGTGATGAAATGAGATTTAATGTCAGTGAAGTTCCCTATTTTAAATGTCAAAACATAACCTAGAAATAAAACGTCCTTATTTAATCAGTTATAACATAGATAATGTTGATAGCTGGAGCTATCTTGCAAGGTATCATCTTGCAAGGTAGTTTGGAGGACAAGAGAGAGTTTGTGAACCACTTGACACAGTTAAGTCTTCAATAAATGCTGGCTATTATTTTCAGTATCATCAGTTGTTCAGAAATTACATATTAGGACTGTTAGTTTTCCTAAGTATCTTCCTTCTGCCTTTTTCTGCCTCCGTGATCCTGCCACTCTTGCATTCACTGGCATTGTAGTCACCACCTACAGTGCCCTGTTGAGGACTACCTCAGTATCATAACCTTCTTTGTTTCACCAACAAAAACTAAAATTTCTCATCCTATTCCCTCAGGGTCCTGCTTTCCGTGTGGATGCCCGAGGCTGATGGTATCATTCCAAGATGAATTCTGTTGGTTCATTTGTTGTATGCCAAGTGTGTGCTGGGTGTTTTAGCTCAAGTGTTCCTCCCAAGCAAATATTATTTCCATTTTGTAGACATGCGGGATATTATCCCAAATTCACACAGTGGAAAGTGGTAAAACTGGGATCTGAACTCTTTCTCCTGAATCTAACACCTACTGACTCCCTATAGATAAATATGAGTTATAAAGAAATACAACCTTTAAGATAGGGCACTAAGCAAACCAATAGTTAGGGACTATATTTTATGAAATACATGGCTTTTGTAAAAGCAAATGCATAAGACTGCTGATTAACTGTTGTTTACTGAGCAACAGTGACATGCCAGGGACTGTCCCAGATTTTCAACATACAGAGATGGATAAGCATGATCTTGCTTAAAGAAGCTCATGTAGCTGGAGGAAGAGAAGTGAAGATAAAGTCATGTGACTATGAAATAATTCAGCCTAGATTGGGTATGGCATAGTCAGGGCATATTTCACATGTGGTTTTGGTGGAGGGTACTCACAGACAGAGGAAGGAGAACAGGTGGATCCAGGATAAAATAAACACTGTGACAAGGCAACAAAGGTGTAAGACAAAGGAGCTTTTTGAAGAATTGCAAGAAGGAGTGTGGCTCGATAGAAAAATATGTTCATGGAGAGGAGTGAGAGAGGATGCTAAGGAAGTGTGTTGAGGTTAACCCAAAGTGACAGAAAGGTCTTTGATGCTATGCTGAGGCATTTGGACTTGAGTCTATAACCAGTGAAGAGCCATAAAAAGTCTTTGTTTAAAACTGTATTTTAAAATAATAACTGTGTGAGTATCATCTATCCCCACTGTGTTGGCCTATGGTTTTTAAGATACCATGCAGCAAATTGTGCCTCCCTCCTGGATATACTACAGGGTAAAACCTTAGTATAATTCAGTCTGAATGAACAATAGTAATTAGTCCTGAACTATGCCTCGGTGTTATAATGCACTGCACATGGTGATAGAAAATAAGCCCCCGGGGACTCATAAAATGAATGAATTATTGAAGTCCCTGTACTAATTTTATCTCTGGTGTAGAGGTTGAACTATCCATTAGAGCAATTCTAGGAAAAATACAAAACAAAAACAATTTGCCACAAGACCTCAACTTTTCTATCCTACTGCCACCTTTCCTTTCTATCTTGAATTCTATTTGAAGCTGTAACTTTCCTAAATCAGATGCTAGAGTTTTAGGAGCTATGCATCAGTAGCTCTGGCATGGCTTGAAGTCTTCCTTAATCCAGCAATGGAACTAAAATGAAAATAGAATTACCAAAAGGGCAGATGCAGTATCTTATATCACTTTTATTATATTATATTTTAGCAGCTGAGACAGGAGGGGAGAATATTATAGAATCAGCTTGCTGCAGTCTCGCCTATAATTATATTTTTCCTTGATAAGGCATTGGCAAGTAGCCCACCAAAATATTGATGCGAAACTTGATCTCCCAGGGATGTGGAATTTCTCCAGCCCTGGGATTGAGACTGAGAGGTTCTGGAAGTGTTTGGCAGCTGTAGTAAATTCAGGAGCTGGAGGCAAGGAACAATTCTTCTAGCACAAGCCCAAAGTCAATAGATTATATAACTACAAAAGGCACACTCCTCACTGTACTTTTATACTCTTCATTGATCATGTTATCTTACATAGATGTAAACATACACTTTACATACTATTTGAGAGAAGCTGGGAGTCCTATAAAGTTTTCGTAATTTTATATTTAGGGATGGGTATGTTAATTATAAGTGGAAATGAGGATTCAGGATTTCCCT
This sequence comes from Theropithecus gelada, assembly GCF_003255815.1. Lineage (NCBI taxonomy): Eukaryota > Metazoa > Chordata > Mammalia > Primates > Cercopithecidae > Theropithecus > Theropithecus gelada. Next base: position 63,325,177 of record NC_037683.1, on the reverse strand, counting down.
CAAAATAAGATGAAGTGAGAAATTATCTGCATGCCCCATTTTATCCCATAGTTTGAGTTTTGCCCTGTCTTGCTATCTTTTTTATATGCACCAGCCCAATTTTTCTCCTTTTCTTAGAGACAAAATCCTACTCTCTCACTCAGGTTAGAGTACAGTGTTACAATCATAGCCCCCTGCAGCCTTGACTTCTCAGGCTCCAGCAATCCTCCTGCCTCAGCCTCCTCAGTAGCTGAGACTAAAGGCATATGCTACCATACCTGGCAATTTTAATTTTTCCTTTTTTTAAAAAATTTGCTACAATATGGACATACAGCATCAATAGAGTTTGTTGATAACCACACAGTTATGGTTATAAGTTAAGTTATTTTAAATTAGAGCCTATATAGTTATTTCCCTAGGTGAAACTGCAGGCATTGTATCCTGTGGCCCATTGAACCACCAGAATTCAGTAAGAGTGTGTCAGAAGGCTTCTGGCAGAGTGAAAAGAGCATAAGGTTAGGATCCAGACACACCTGAATTTAAAATCCCAACTCTGGCACTTAGGAGCTGCATGAGCTTAATGAGCATCTGAGTCTCTTTCATCATCTGTAAGCATATGAGGAATAAAATGATATCATGTACAAGAAGCACCCAACCATTGTTGGCACCTAACAGGCATTATTTTCCCCCGTTTTCTTTTCTCTTTCCCACTTCAGAATGGCCAGAATTCCAGGAAATTTATATCACAGATTATCTAGCAAGTAAAGGATTTGGTGATCAAGGTTTTCAAAATGGCTTCAGGTGTGATTATTTTTATTTTTTAATGTTGCCATGTATTTATACCAAGTGATATGGTTTGGCTGTGTCCCCAACCAAGTCTCATCTTGAATGGTAATCCCCATAATTTCTACGTATCGTGGGAGGGTCCTGAAGGGAGGTAATTGAATCATTGCAGCAGTTTCCCCCATGCTGTTCTCATGATAGTAGTTCTCAAGATACCTGATGGTTTCATAAGCATCTGGCATTTCCCCTGCTGGCACTCATTCTCTCTCCTGCCTCCTATGAAGAGGTGCCTTCCACTATGATTGTAAGTTTCCTGAGGACTCCCCAGCCATGTGGAATTGTAAGTCAAACCTCTTTTATTTATAAGTTACCCAGTCTCTGGTGTTTCCTTATAGCAGCATGAGGATGGACTAATACACCAAGCCAATTTTGTAAAAAATTATTTAAGATAACTTTACAAATAAATTCAGTTGGTGGGATAAATGATAGTACAGTAAAAAGATAGAGAAACAGGGACAAAATACTCTAAACCAGTTGCTGTAACGGAGTATAATATTTGGTCAAGGAATTTCCCAAGGAATTTCCATTAAATGTAGCTTCCATTATAAGAAAAAAGCAAAGTTAACAGTTCATCAGAGGAGACAGATTTTACACTAGAAAAAAGAAAGTTCTTATTTGAGTAATTGTGTTGAGATTCTTCAGAGGGATTACTGATTTGATATGACAGGCAATATTCTTAATTCACACCCTTGAGAATCTAACTAGAGCAGTCAGTCCTGACCATGGCCGCAGGGTATACACAAGGTCTGTCCAGATCTTCCATTAGAGCCCCAGTTCTGAGTCAACTAGCTTCACAAGTGACCCAGAGAAGACACTGTGCTAAGTGGGGATTTCCTAGACTCTAAAGCTAAATCAACTTTGATTCAAACTCAGATCTGCCTCCTACTATCCTTGAAGTTTGGGCAAGTTAGTGTAGCTTTCAAATCATAGTAAAAAGTGATTAATAGTACTTACTTCTTAGAGTGTTAGTAAGCATTTAATGAAAAAAAAAAAATGGAAAGGGAGAAGTATGTGCCTAAATGGTCTGCCTTTGGTCCCAGGAGTGCCATTTCATTCATTTTCTAAGCACAATACAAATTGGAATTGTGAACCTCTGATTAGGCTCTATGCATCCTTTTGTTGGAAAACCCTCAACAGAGAGAAGGCTTTCAAGCCATCAGCTCCTTAGCAAATGCTTGGGCACATACACATGTGCACATATGCACACATGCAAGAGATTAGTTCTTATATATTATATTGTGAATTATGAAAAATTATACCAGAGAATTACGCCTATCCTGTTTTGTTTAAAGTGCTGCTGTTTGCACTTTAATTCCAAAATTAAATTCTACATTATTGGCTGGATTGTAGGTTTGAAACTCTTAGTCCTAATAGCGGTATTACCCAGTCAATATTTTGTTTGTTTGTTTCTTCAACATTGGACATACTTACAAATCATCTTCTTTATAAAGCAATTCATCTATCTAATTTCTGCATTTCTTCCAAATTCACATGGTAGACAGAATAATCTTCTAACAAACAGAGTCTGTTATCAATTTAGGTCACCAGTCTGGGACTTGGAAAAAACAGAAACCAAATAGAGTAAAGACTTCTCTCTTATTTTATTTAAAGCTACCACTTCCATTATAAGAAAAAAGGAAGGATTCTAATTCATCAGAAGAAAGAGATTTTTGTCCAGTATCCAAGTCAGGAGCTAAAAACAATTCTCACTTGGTCAATTTTCTAAGCGTTCCCTTTTCGAGTTCTTTATTTGGAATATTTTCTATTGTTTTATTAACCAAGACAGATCCTCATGCATGTAATCATATAAACTTGAAGAATTATTTGTATATCATATATAATACAAATTCCTGATAATTTAGATTCCTTAATAACCAGAAGGTACATAAGGCATTATGAAACTATACCAACATCTTAGTGTAATGACAAAGACAATCAAAGTAGTGATAACAGATCTTTGATAAAGATATGTCCTTCTTTCTAAGGGGCTCCATTTCTAGTAGAAAAGAGGCAACATATTTATGTATTTGTTTTTTTAAAAAATATATTGAACATGTCCCTAAAGTTATTGGGTTAAGGCAGGCAGCAGACAGAAAATATTCTAGGCAGCTATTCAACTTATTTTCCTCTCGTTCTTTTTTATTTTGTTTATTTATTTTTATTTTTATAGAGATGGGGTCTTCCTGTGTTGTCCAGGCTGGTTTTGAACGCCTGGCTCTATATTTACCAACAACCAACCTACTGACCACAGATTGATTCCAAACTGGGGAGGCAACATATCACAACCTTCGTAATGGGGCTGCCACAGGTGGTAATCTTTACAGAGGTATTGTGTGTGTTTGGTTATTGTAACCTAGTTTTCTGAGGACAGATGACCCCATAACAGAACAGATTCTGGACTCCTCTTAGGTGCTTCACATGTTCAAGACAATATTACTGTTCACTATTCCCATTAAATAACCTCATAGCTTTCCCACTTTAGAACCAGGTACTCCAAAAATAAATCTTCAAAAACAAAAATCTGAACTATCTATGCCGTGTCTGTATAAGGTGATGTAAAACATATCTTAGTGCTGTTAGATTTTGAAAGTATTTGGAGGTGCTGCCATATTTTACATGGGCTTTTATTACTTTTAGATTTTCATAGAACAACAAGATAATTGAAGATTTGAATGTTTGCCTACTTGAATTCGGTAGGTTGTAGAAATGTTTCCAGAAAGAGAAACAAAAGTTCTGGATTCCTGCTTTTAGCATCTATAGGAAGGAGTATATTCTATAGTTTTACAGGAAAGAATAATTAACCTAGCATTATGGGAGAGGCATTGAATCAAGTCTCTTTAAGGCATAGTCTTATACGAAGATAAGTAAACAAGTTCAGGTTTTATTTCATTGCACGTAGTGTAAACTGGAATTTAATACTTTACATAAGCCTTATCCCAAAACTTATGCCATAGGGTCTATATAAATCCTGGTGAAACATTTAAAGAGTTTGTGTTCCCAGTAGATGGACCTATGAAAGAGCTTAGAGTTGGTTTGGAGAAATATTGTTTTGTCTGTAAGACAAAATTTAAGTAGCTTGTAAAGATTACTTATGATCTTTAAACATTTTGCTTTTAGGGGAACGATGCAATTTCTTTCTTTCTTCTTCTTTTTTTTTTTTTTTTTTACCACAGGCAACAATTTTTCTACTTGGACTATCAGCCATGAATACATCTAAGCTGAAGTGGAAAAAAAGAGATCTAAATATTTAAAGTCACTCAAGAAAGATAGTTAGATTATTTCAGTTTTTCAAAGAGAAAGTAAAACTGTGAGAGAAAAACATACAATGTTGAAGATAACAATCTGCAGGGCTAAATATGTAAAAAGTAGAACCATGTGGTTTGTATCAAATTCTTTAGACAATACAGAGTCTTTTACATCATAGTATTTAAAATTTTTAATGTAGCCTAACATCTATTTTTATAGATAGGTGAAGTGGAAGATTACAAAAAGTAAAAGGAACTTGGCAAATCTTACCCTGCCTGTTTACCAAAAACATCACCTCTAGCATTACTAGTATTAGAGGCACTGTTTGACAGTACATGCAAGTTAATGTGAATGTTGGACTAGATTTTAGATTTCTATCTTTGTCTATTTATAAATAAAGATCAGACTGTGTTTGTTGAGATGGTCATCTCATTGGGACCATGTGGGAGCAAAGAAACTCTAATAATGATATTATAATAATATCATGACTATGCACATAAACCTCACTGTGTGCCAGACATTGTTCCAAGCCTTTCATTTTTATTAAGTTGTCTTTTGAATTAATGCAGTGGGTTATTGTGATGGTTAACATTGAGTGTCAATTTGATTGGATTGAAGGATGCAAAGTATTGTTCCTGGGTGTGTCTGTGAGGGTGTTGCCCAAGGAGATTAGCATTTGAGTCAGTGTCCTGGGAGACATGGACTCACCCTCAATCTGGGTGGGTATAATCTAATCAGCTGCTAGCACAGCTAGAATAAAAGCAGGCAGAAGAACATGGAAGTACCAGACTGGCTGAGTCTTCCAGCCTTCATCCTTCTCCCACTGGTGTAAGACCCTTGGACTTATACCAGTGGTTTGCCTTGGGCTCTAGGGCCTTTAGCCACAGACTGAGGCTGCACTTTCAGCTTCTTTACTTTTGAGGTTTTGGGACTTGGACTGGCTTCCTTACTCCTCAACTTGCAGATGGCTTATTGTGGGACTTCACCTTGTGATGGTGTGAGTCGATACTCCTTAATAAACTCCCTTTCATATATACATCTATCCTATTCGTCCTGTCCTTCTAGGGAACCCTGACACGTACAGTTATTATCCCCATTGTTTCTTTCCTATCAGTATTCTCATTTTACAGATGAGGAAGCTGAGACACAGTGAAATTATATAGTTAACCCAGGGTCACACTGCTAGTAAGTGGCAAAATTGGGATTTAGAAAAAGGAGACAAGTTCCAGAGTCTGCTTTACTGTTAACTACTACAGTATGAGCTAAGGTTTAAACTCTTCACCTCATAGGCAGAATGTAATTAATGAACAAGTTTTCGTATGTTGGTCATCACTGGTGCTGCAGTTCATGGAGAAAATAAATTCCTTCTGGGTTATCCACTGTGATTGCATCTTCAAAGAGAGACATCTGGCGACACAATACTGAAAAGTGGTAGAAATACTGAATATAGTATTGAACTTTGGAAATCCGCCAAACTTCCTCCCTGCCAAATGGAAATTCTGGGCTCCACCTGGGCTAGGTTCTGCAGCTCTGATTGGTGTGTGGGGGTGGTCAAGCCTGTCTTGGTTACAGGAGTGGGGCAAAAGATGAAGTGGTACAGGGCGAAAGATTATTTAGGATCCTGAGGATCCATGTAGAAAAACCATACAACTTTGTTGATTACTTTCACTGTTAATACACGGTCTACTACCTCAACCAGGTCCTCAGAGCTACCTAATCAGCATTCTGTTTCTCATAGTCTGCTTGCTCTTCCTGGGTTCCATAGTAAACTGTGTTTTTTAAATGATGTCTTCTAGCCACTGACCCTTAACTTTTCCACTGCACTCTCAGCACGGAGAAAAGAGTCATCAGCCTGGAATTCCCTTGGTCTCCTACCACCAAGAGATGAATTTCCCACATGAGCATCCACCTTTGGCCCCTTTCCTAGCTCAGTGGGCTTCCTTCCTATTAGTGGCTGGTTTTCTATTTCCATTCAGGTTCCTACCCTTCCTGCCTGCTCAGAGTCCTCACACCTCATGTAACTGATAATCCCCTTTTCTGGTTTTGGCTTTTGTGTTTTTGAGACAAGTTCTCATCCTGTCCCCAGGTTAGAGTGCGGTGGCATAATCATTGCTCACTGCAGTCTTGAACTCCTGGGCTCAAGCGATCCTCCTACCTCAGTCTCCTGAGTAGCTGGAACCACAGGGGTATGCTACCTTGCCCAGCTTATTTTTCATTTTTTAAAGCTTTTCTTTTAGGTTCAGGGGTACATGTGCATGTTTGTTATATCGGTAAATGCACGTTGCAGGAGCTTGATGTACAGATTATTTGTCACCAAGGTAATAAACAGTACCTGATAGGTAGTTTTTGAATACCCTCCCTCCTCCCACCCTCCACCTTCAAGTAGGCCTCAGTGTCTGTTGTTCCCTTCTTTGTGTCCATATGTACTCAAAGTTTAGCTCCCACTTAAAAGTGAGAACATGTGGTATTTGGTTTTCTGTTACTTCTCTTCCTTTGTTTCCTGTAACTCAAAGTAATTACCAAGCTCTATTAAGTCTGTGATATGGTTTGTCTCCCTACCCAACTCTTACCTTGAATTGTAATAATCTCCATGTGTTGTGGGAGGGACCAGGTGGGAGGTAATTGAATCATGGGGGTGGGTTTTTCCTATGCTATTTTTGTGATAGTGAATAAGTCTCATGAGATCTGATAGTTTTATATAAAGGGGAGTTCCCCTGCACATGCTCTCTCTTGCCTGCTGCCATGTAAGATGTGCCTTTGCTCCACATTTGTCTTCCACCATGATTGTGAGTCCTCCCCAGCCATGTGAAACTGTGAGTCGATTAAACCTCTTTCCTTTATAAATTACCCAGTCTTGGGTATGTGTTTATTAGCAGCATGAGAACAAACTAATACAGTCTACTTACCTGTCTCTAAAATTTGTTTATTTTTTCTTTATCCCCACTGTCACTACTGTCATTAGCCTAGACCATTAGCCTAGACCAAACCCCCACCACTTCTCAAATGGGTGATGACTACAGTTTCCCAACCAGTCTGCTGTGCTTAGGGTTTGTTCCAGCAACGCATCCTGGATGATCTGTCAGGAACACAAAATTGATCATTCTAGTCCCTATTTCAAACACCTTAGCAACTTCAAGTTGTCCTCTGAATTAAACCCAGACTCCCTACATGATTTGCAAGGCTCCTCACAAGCCGGTCTCTGCCCATCTTCTCAGTTTTATTCTCAATACTCCTCTTTCAGGCTCTCTGGTCCAGTCTTAATGAAAAAATTTTCATCTCTGAAAGTTTCATGCTGTTTCTTTTGTCTGGGTTTTTGTTATGCTGTTCCCTTTGCCTATTCAACATTCTTCATTATACCCTTTATCTTCTTAACTTGCATTACTTCTTTATCTTCCTAACTTGCATTCATCTTTCAGGTTCCAGTTTCCAAATGACTTTCATTTTGGAGAGTGTTTTCTGGCCTTCCACATCCAGAAAAATGTCCCTCCATAGCCCTTTTGACTTCCTATATGGTGGCACTTATTGCACTGTGTTATAATTGCCGGCACTGTGCTTGGATGAATAATTTATAAGTATTTAATAAGCATTTAGTTGAATAACAGAAACTGAATAATATTTTTTATTTTCTCTCATTTTAGAAATTAAGTCAGTAAAACCTGACAACTATCACCCCACAAAATAACCCTAAATTCATTATAGTTTTATATAACTTCATTCTTTGGTCTAATAGACCTTAATGTATAAATGTTTCTCCATTGCTTATGTAGACATAAAATAAGATATGCCAAAGGCGGGTAATGGGAGAGAACTGAACCAAGTGTTCATTAAACCAAGGCATTATGTTCAATGAAAAACAACATCTATAGGTTTTAAGGGTTAAGATAAAGGTATACTTGGTTGATGTCCACTTTGGTTTGGTTAGTATTTATTGGGCATAATATACCATATAATGCCGTATTCTCTCTGTACTGAATACTTTTGTATGGAGGATTTATTATATGACCAAATAATGAATTAGGTAAAATGTCATGCTACCATTTTTTCCCACTTGCTGCCTCAAGGCTGATCCTACTCCCAGTTCTTCATTTCAATGAAATTTTTCTTCCCCCAGTGTCTATATGTGGGGCTAGTCCCTGATTCATTGAAAAGATATGGCACAGGCCCAATGAAATTGCAAGCTGATTACAACTTGGGAAAATTAGGCTTTTTTTTCCTGGATCTTTCTTTGAATAATCTTTTTTAAAAAATATTTAGACAGCATATAGGTCATTGACTTTAACTTTTATCTCATGGCTTTCATGTTGGTTTGTAAGTTTCAGACACTATTCTCAAGTATCAACTCAAGTGGTAAGAAGCATTTGGGCTACACAAATGGCAAAGAGAGTAGCATGGCAAAAGGACTAAGAGGAGGGTCCACTCATTTAGGAACGTTGTCTCGTAGCTTGTCTCATTTTAGTTGCATCTCTCTAAGTCAGAGAATTATATTAGAAAATATCACTTTTTACTTATTAAACATATGTATATATTTTAAGTATTTAACCTTTACCTTTTGGCTTCTAACAGATCAGACCATGGTTTAGTGAGATATTTTAGTGCTGAGAAGGTGGCCATCATGGCTAGTGCTGCCCAACCTTCTTCTTCCCCATGTGGTTGTGTATATTTAGAAAAGCTGAGACCTTTGAAAATCTGTGTTCTGGTTGTTTATTTCTGAGTCTTCATTTGCTCTACGTTATAATATTTAACATCTTCTCAAGGATTACTTCTCTCTGTTCTGAATTTAAAAGAAACTGGACTCAAGAAAGATTTGATCTGAAACTTCTGATCTCTCAATTTCTCTCTGCCAACAAACCCTAGCATGTCAGTACATCCTGTAATATGGCTGCTGGTGCTTGGATGACAAGATACACTTCAGTTTAATGGAAGTGAGCATAATTCTCACTAGACTGCACCCATTTTTCATTCTCTTTCAAAAATGTGGGGTTTTTTTGTTTGTTTTTGTTTTTTGCCATGGTTAGTAACTCACACCTGCAATCTCAGCACTTTGGGAGGCTGAAGCAGGAGGATTGCTTGAGACCAGGAGTTTTAGACCAGCCATGGCAACATAGTGAGACCCTGTCTCTACAGGAAATAAAAGTTTTTCCTTAACATATACATCAACTGAGTGGTTAGTTTTTCATTCTCTTTTAGGAAAGCTTCCCCCATATACAATTTTTAAAGCACGTTTGTTCCCCTTTCATCTTTCAAACCTTATCCTATGCCGCTACTTCTATGCTTTCCTTTTCCCCCTCTCTCTCTCCCTTGCTTGCATATTAATATCTAAAAATGAGGTTTTCTGCTCCACTATCTGGACCCCACCAGTGATCAATGAAGTGAGTATCAGTTACAAGCACAAGTCCAGCAGGAGCCAGTTTGGCTTAAAATCAACCTTCCTTGGTAAACCAAGAGAATATATAATCCTGATTGATTACTCCTAGGAAATATATTTGTGTCATTGGTAGTCAGTGCAATTGAACTAAAATAGTTCTTAATTCTAAACCCTCTTTTAGATTTTTACCTTCTCACATGTCTATGCCACAAGTAAACGGTTTGGATAAAGAATGAGGAGATGAAAACTTATTTCAGAGCTTCGTACAGTACTGACTAGGTCGCACCATCTGAGCTCCTTAAGCTTCTTAGAATTTGTCTTAGAGGATGTAATAAACTGTGATGCATTGATCTGGCTTAGGGTCCCTGGGCATTTGTGCTTGAAGAATTCCATTTATTGAATCCTTGACTCTACAGCAGTGACTCCAGGCTCAACCTATTACCAAAACAGTTTTATGTCTGAAAAATATGATAAGCATGCTTGCTTCCCTAGGAAGCAGAGTTTATGATTCTGCGTATGCAAATCTCTCCTGAGGCCCAGGAGAATATCTCTTGCTACAGTCCCATGTTATTTCTTCATCTTTAGTACAAATTACTAAATCATCAACTTTTCCCCAGAATTACTTCATCTTTTTCAGAAACACGCATTGGATAATAGTCCTAAAGCCTGTCTATGCAGTCCAGATCTCACTTTCTTTGTCGTAAGTATAAAACATGTTTTAATTACCAAAATTAAGGGTTTGATTCACCCGAATACTGAAGTTCTTTTGTTTAACTAAAATTCCTTAGGCTCTAATAATTTTTTTTCATTTATTTTCTATATCATTCTCATAAAAAACTCTTCAGATTCTCAAAGGAGTAATCTAACTTTTCCTTTTGCTGTTTAATAACATTTTAATTATTTTTTTAAATTAACAAAATTTGTTTTTATAGAGATGGGGTCTCGTTATGTTGTCCAGGCTGGTCTCAAACTCCTGGCCTCAAGAGATCCTTCTGCCTCAGCATTCCAAAGCACTGTTTTCTTTTTGTTGTTGTTTTTTTGTTTGTTTTTTTTAATTACAGGCACCTGGCCTTAATTATTTTTAATGACATATTCTGCACCATATCTATATGTATCTTTTAAATTTGGAAACTTTTACGTGCATGATACACATGTGAGATTCACAAATAGGCTCTTGTTGATAGTAGTGGTAGAATACATTTTAGCATTTCATATGGAGAGGTCCAATCCCGAGTGCATACACTGACAACGAATTGGAGGTTCTTGAATCCTAGTGTTTCCTTTGGCCATTAACATTGATACAGGAGCAGCAAAGCAAAATCCTGGGGAAGAGCTAAGTGGAGCTACAGGACTGAGATAATGAGTAACTGTGAGGTGGAGGTGGAAACATCAGTAGCAACAGGGGCCGAGTCTAAACACCACATGCTTGAAAACTAACATTCAAGACTTGATCTGAGTTCAGAGCCCATGGGGTTCTGGAGGAAGCTCAACAGGAGACCTTGGAAGCTCTTTCCTCATCCCGATGGAGCTGTTTAAGCAGAGTTCCCCTTAGGAGGCCCTCTTTTGACAGCCTTGTGGATATCCCTCCACTAAGCTCAAAGGCATGGTCCTGGCTTCCGACAGACATGAGAGTGGCCAGGTGACTCTGACCTCCTTCTCCTGTCCCTGGAGGTTTGGTCTCATCATCCAGAGACAGTGTTATACTTTCCTCACATTCACTTTCACTCTGACTTCCAGTTCCCTACAGGATCTAAGTGTCTGTCAAGTATATCCACAAGTCAGACAGCATATTGGCCACTGCCTAAATAAGGGAACATACAAGTTAACCCTTTTCCTGTCTAGAAAAATAAGAAAAAGTGCAACTCACTGCCAATGCCCATTTAATTGTACATAAACACAGTATTTGAGGCTGAAGCAAATCTAACTCATTTTCAATGTGAAAATAAAATCTAAAAACTGTTCTAGGAGTTATTTCTAAGCGGAGCTAACATCAGAATCCTCTATTTCAGAAAAAAACTGAATAAATCAAATGAATCTTTAGCCAATAACTCTTTGAGAATGATGTTAACATCACATGTAGGAATGCTATGTTTTCTCGGATTTGAAATTTTCAGCAATCGAGAATCACTATATTTTGTAAATGGACATACCGCTACTAAAATAGAATGCTATAAATAGAATGATGTCTTTTGTTTCCAAAGTCGATATACTAGAGCAATGCAAAAATAATAATAAAATTAAGATATTTCGTGGCAAAGTTATCTTAGGGTAAACGCAAGCACTGCTGGAGAGTATTCTCAGGGCAAATGGGAAAGGGAATGAACGTGCATCTCAGAGGTGAGAGGAGCTGCTTCTGTGGCAGCTACCATGGGGTTCCACAGCTCACATGCCGTTGGCACAAAGAACCCTAAGCTGCAGAATTGGCCACTTAGCATCCAGAAGCCCATGTGACAGGTGATACCCCAAATCAATGATGAGGAGTTGAACATGGAGATCCACCCAAGGACTGCAGGCCCCACAAATAAACAAATCAGGGACTTCAGCCCACTCTGTAGCAGTGGGCCTGGCCCTCTCATTTTTCTCCTTTTGTGACTGTCTCATTCTGCTCTATTCTTGGATCAACCCGCTTCTAATCCTCTCTAATCTGTACCTTACCCCCGACCCTGTACGCTACACATCCATTAGCCTTCTGTTTCTTGGAGGTTTTTATTATTTGTTTAAATATAACAAACACATTGATCTTAGTACTTTACAAACATGAATCCCTACAATGATGAGGTGATGAGGTAATCCTAGCGTTACCCCCACTTTGTAGAGGAATTTGTCATCACTTTTGCCTATTAATGTTCCTAGACACTGCATATAGCCAGTCTCTTGGGCACCCAGCTAGTTCAGCATCACTACTATCAGTCTCCTATCAGTGCCTTTCTCAGAGCAGGGTTGGATGATACCCACTGTATGGTAGCAAAAGAGCTTGAGCTTTTGGAGCTGGGCAGTCTGGGTCTGCACTTCAGGTTTCCCACATACTAGCTGAGTGACTCTAAGCAAGTAAGAGTTTTCACATCTGTAAAGTAGGAATCAGGTCTACCTTGGAGAGTCATCCAGGAGGTTGAACATCACATGAAGAAAACCCTAGCACTGTGCCTAGAACAGAAAAGCGATTAGGAAATGATAGCTACTGTTACTCCCCCAGGAGTATACTAAGTCCTGCTTGACTACGTTGCACACAGTTGAAACTTTAGAAGTAAAAGTGGCCTTCGATTTTGGCTAGGTGGATTCTTTCCTTTTTGAATGAGGAAACTGAAGCCCAGAAATCTTTAGACATTTTTGAAGTCACCCACTAATTAGCAAGAAAACAGAGAAAGCACTGAGGCCACCTGATTCCTTGCAGTGTCTTTAACTACCACCACATCCTGCCTCTGCTGAACTTGAAAGGCTCAGTCTCACAGGGGCAGAGCCCAAAACAGGAGATGATCTGTCAGACAATGGAAGGCCGCAGCACATTATCCTCCTTCCATTCGTTTTCCAGTAGAAGCAACTCTCTGCTTCAGACGTCTTCAGGTTCCGAGAATAACAAAGCTATTGTTCAGAGTCAAATACACAGAGCTCTTGCTACAGCTGCCTGCTTTTCAGTCACAGTGGTTTTTGACCCAATTCCTCCAAGTTTTGTAGAGGCTCATCTTGTTTGAAAGAGAAATGTGCCTTAGTCTCTTCTTTTCCTCCTTATGTGAATGGTCAGCCCAGTTGTAGGGCAATAAATGATACTGCTTTAGCTTACATTTATCCTCTCCCAATAATTTACAGATTGAAATTTACTTCTTAGAGACAAAAAAATATTCCTGGGGCTGAAGTTGAACAATTTGATGTCTCTGGTAGCAGGAATTTGGTTGTGGTAATATTGTTACCATATGGATAAATACGTCACTATTGAAAACGGGGATGAGAATTCCAGGGCATTTTACTGGGACCACCAAGATGATGAATGACATATTCAATTCTAAGGAACTGAAGTGAAGGAGAATTCTGCATTTTAAATTGGAGTATCATGTCAAAATGAAAACCTTATTACAAATAAAACTACATATACACATAGGAGCAAAACCTCTTCAGCTCTGGGAAGGATCTATGTGACACCAACATAGTTAGAATGTTTCAGAATTCTTTAAAAAAACAATGAATCAGCACAGCTGTCATCATCATTTATTCCTTTCTTTCTCTATAATGAAGCACTGCTCCTTTTCCTCTCCCAAATGAAAATCAGTTGGGCCTGTCCTAGAATATTGAACTATTTGGGGTTTTCAGGCCTTTTTGCTCATGATATTTATCATTGAGGCGACTGACTGGTGAGCTGGACCCATTGTGCTCTGAGGAGATTTTTGTTTCAAGCACTGCTTTGTTTTAAGTTAGGTGTTGAATGCGGCATCAAAGGTAGGCAGGCAGACATTCAGAGGCAGATGTGGGCACATTCCCAAAAGTTCAGTGCCAAGGGCCTTGTGTTTCTTAACAGAGGTGACCTGGAAAGATTCCAAAAACAAGATGAAAAATACAAAGTTGAATTTAGTTAAAGGGAAGGAGAAAGGAAAGCATTGAAAGCTTGAATCCTGTTAACTTGAAAAGTTGAGTTCTGGTCTTTTAAAAGCTTCCTTCCAAAATAGACCCGAATTAGTTTAATCTCTCGCCAATTGTAGGTTTAAATTTAGCTTCTCACACTTACTAATCTTTTTAGCAGTGAAAATAGCCATTGTTGCTAATAGGAAATTGATTTAGTATTTTCTGTTTATAATGAACTTTTAGTTAACTTGGATGGTTAAAACAAAGACCGTCGTTACTGATTTTATTAATGGGTCCCTAGCTGAACAGACGGAGGGAGAGTCACAGGGTTAGGGCCAGCACACAGAGTCAGCCATACTTGCACACGTCTTCCATCACTTCCACTACTGCTGCTTTTCATTTCAAGCACTGCTTTGTTTTAAGTTAGGTGTTTAGGATGAATTTTGGATTTTGGACAAGTTGCTTAATTTCTCTAAACCTCACTATTGTCATCTATAAAATGGGAATATTTTGTGACATGTAAGTGAGCAAATGAATATGAAGTATAACACTTGCTACATAATGAGTACATTCTATAATTCATAGACATGTTAAATTGCATATATTTGGAAAGATCTGGAAGTAGTATCAGGACCAACTGCAGACTTCCTTTTTAAACATGAAGTAGTGAAATAGAGTTGTCAGATGCTTCACCCAGGACCATGTGGTCCGCAAGTCACAAATTTGGCCCGAGCTATGGTGAGAATCCAGATCTTTACCTTCTTTCCGTTGAATCTACTTTGTATATGTATAAGGCTATTTTAAATCTAATTGCTGTAAAATAATGATTTTATAGTGATATAAGTTGTGTATTATTACAGTGATATAAAACATATTATAACTCCTATATAAAATAACAACTACCATTTATTGAACATGTATTGCCAGTCATTTTATTAAGTATTTACATATATTATCTCATTTAATCCTCATATTGACCATGAAGGCAAGTACTACTATTGTACCTATCTTTCAAAGTTGGAGAAAGTTAAACACAGAAAATTTTTTGTCCAAAGTCATACATTTACTAGTGGCAGAAACATGATTTGGATTCAGGAAACCCGTCCCTGAAGTCAGTGCTCTTAACCATCACACTGACTGTATTTGAATATTTGAAAATGAGAAGAAAATGAGGCCCTTGGATATTTGAAACTGAGAAGAAAATGAGACGTATGTGAATTGTTATCACTCTCATATACATGGGTGAACTTGGACAACAATGAGGGCATGTTACAAAGAACAGTAAATTCAGATAGCCACGTGTTGGTCATCACAACTATATGGCTGCATTTAAATGACTCCCCAGAACGCGTAGGTAGCTGTGTAGCTCTTAAGGAAGTTCAGGTGTCAGATGCCCTCTTTTCAGGTGTCAGAAGCTCTGTTTTCAAATCCTGCCTCTGTGTCTTTCTAAAGAAGACCAAACTTGTGTCCTCATACTTGTTGGGCTTTGGTTATCTGTTTTGTTAAATGAATATGATAAACATCAAGATATTATTGGGGGGATTTTAAAGATGTCAATGCAATTGTATGGCATATAAAACGGCCCCAGAGAGGGTCCCTGCCTTAGCGGAAAATATTTGGTATCCTTCTCTAGTTTCCCTGAATCCTGTACCAGCTTTTAGAGAATTAAACCTGGTAACACATTGACCCGTTTCCTTTGGGCTGGAATTTGTTCAAGGTAAAATGCAGTCATTCCCGGGTCAGCCCGCCTGAGGCACAAGCCCTAAGCACAGGACTGACTGCGGATAGTGATCCTCTCAAGGGTTGACTTAAAGGGGAGAGTTTCTGCCCCCCAAGCGTTTCAGAGCGTTTAGCTTTCAGAAGCACACATCTGCTAGTTTGAGAGATGCTTTCTATTAGTAATGTGTGTTTTCATAATGGCTGTTTTTGCCGTTACTTTTGCACCAACCTAGTATTTTTCTTTGAGGTTAGACCTCCGAAGACAAAGATACACAACACAGCACAACGTGTTGCTGGCCTGCAGTAACCCAGGCCTCAGCACAGCCAGAAATGGAAAAATACCCTCAGAGAGCTAGAGAAGGGGGAGCAGATCTGAAAAGGGGTTTAACTAATGTGGCAAATGGCCCGGCACACACTCCCCTCTCTTGGTTTGTTTTGATACATCCCCACCTGGTCCCCAGGTGTGTAAGAACCACAAAATCCTCTTCATGCCACTGCTCTGGGCCAGACTCATGCAGTGGGAGCTGGGCTGTGCACCTCAGAACAATGGCTTTATTCTTTCAGGTGCCTGAAGAGAGGTCTGAATGTAGAAGGAGCTGCTGCTGCTAAGGGCAGGGGGAAAAAAGAGGTTATATACCTTGAGGAATTTGGGCCCAATGAAAAAAACCAGGAAGTTGCAAGATGCCATGTTGAAATGTGAAGCCAGTCCTTCCCTTCTAGCCTGTACCCCAAGTTTGAGATAACTGTGAAGGTGAATTGACTGCATATTGAGAAGGGAAAGGAGCAAGGAGAAAACATTTTTTTCTGCGAAAACCCAAGAGTTTAAGTCTAGAAATACAAGGAAGTTGTCAGAACGGAAAGGTAGGGGGTGTTCTTGACTCCACACAAAGATCTGTAGTAATAAAGCAAGTTCTGGGGAGTTTGTTTTGGCGTTAATTATTTCACACTGGAAATCATCATAACAAAATGGCAAACTCTGGAATTTCTACTTTTCTTTCACCTGAAGAGGGTATACATTTTTACTTTGGCCAGACAGAGACCTCATGTTATTAGAGACAGGGGTGAATTGGAAAGAACAGTTTTCCACCTCACAGTTTTATGGAATTGGCAGGAAAACTTTACTAGTCTCAAGGCAAAATACAGACTATGATATTCTCAAATTTTTCTATTAGGAGAAAAGGTGGCAAGAACTTCATAGAATTTTGTCTGAGGAGATTTGGCAAAGCATCATGTAGATGTATATGTGAAATTAAATTTCTTTTATGGAGCTTTTAGCAATGGAGAAAACAAATTGTATCTCGTATAAATGGGATGAGACTTAGCTATTTGTAACCTCATTACATTGAAATAACTAAAATTGTAAAGAGACATTAAATAATAATCTGCCTGCCTAAACATGGATTTTCTAGTTTGAAATGAATGCTTTGCATCTAGATTAATAAGGTGACGCAAGACACTACATCATCTGCCAGGGGAAGATTTAAAGCAGGTCAGGTTCCTTGGGAGGAGAGAAAAATAACTTCTAAGATGAAAGACCAAAAAAAAAGAAAAAAAAGAAAAAGAAAAAGAAAAACCTGTGTGTGGTCCAAACTTCTTTTTTAAAAAACAATTTGCCAAAGGTGTTTAAGGTGCATGGTGATAGTTTTCTCAAAGCTTTAATGATTCGCTTGCAAGGCATGATTAGTCGTATCTTTGACCAGATGAGGAATACATAAATACAACCACCCCCCCTCCTTTTTTAAAAAATCTTTGGTGTTTAATTCTGAGAGTATTGGGAAATGTGATGAGAGAGGTGCATGTAATAATGCCTATTTCCCAAGGAGGGTTGAGAGAGTGTTGGCATTTGATTGCCCATAAATCTTTAAAAATATAAATACTTAGTAAGTTTAGGCAAACAGGGGAAAGAACTCTTCGGCTAAAACAGGACAGACCTCCCTGAAAGCTTAAACTTGACCTTCTCATTTCTGCTCTTGCAATGGGTACACTATTAAGACCTTCTTAACCTGTGGCTCAAATCTTCGAATTAGGAATA
Source organism: Theropithecus gelada (assembly GCF_003255815.1). Classification (NCBI taxonomy): domain Eukaryota; kingdom Metazoa; phylum Chordata; class Mammalia; order Primates; family Cercopithecidae; genus Theropithecus; species Theropithecus gelada. Next base: position 63,307,442 of record NC_037683.1, on the reverse strand, counting down.
CTTTGTCTATTTATTGCCCTTTAAAAATACATGTGCTGGTCTTCCTGAAACCACATTCTTTGAAGCAACCAATGTGGTACAGAGTAGCTTTATCACCAGAAAATTAGAGAGACCTTTTAAAGAAATACATTTGTATATTCTTTTATACTTCACTTGGTAGTTAGGGAGTATAGACAGCGGTTTCAAATATCAATGATGACAAATATCAATGATGACCTAGTTGTTTAATTACAGTCAATCACTCTGTAATTTGTAGCTTCTTTTAGAGCTGTGAGAAGTAATCGATGGGATTTCTTGTCCTAGCAGCTATGTAGTTGCTAGGGTTTAACAAACTTTTTTTTTTTAGTATCTTAAGTTCAAAATATATAAAAATAGATGTATTCTTTGTTCTTATTTTAAAATACACAGTTGTAGCTTCTATGGTGTTATCCTTAGTGCATCTTTGAATGGAAAACAAATAGCATATACTATAGAGACTGACACTAATGAGAAATCTCTTAACGTTGTAAGAAGTGTTTGGAAAAGGAAACAAACAATGAATTGTACAGGATTTCAGGTGTTACTGTATGGGGGAAATGGCTTGAAAGGCAGATACTGTAAGATTTGGAAATGGTTTATAAGTATGTTTGCATAAGGATGTTGTTCTAAATCTTCCTTCCATCCTACAGATCAGTATCCTGAGAACATGTGCCAAGTCAAATAATTCCTCAATTCAATTGACCTAGTGTCCTATTCTAGGCCTTGTTCTGTATGTAACTGTCCCAGTGCATGTCTTCTCTCTGGACAGCCACCTTCTTCAGGTCAGGGATTACATTTAAATTTCCTTTGTATCCCAGTATTAACGATAATTGTATGTGCATGTGTTCATGTCCCTTTGCCTTTGTACTTTGTTAATGTATTACTCTATTTTCCACCCATACCTAAAAATGTACGCCATGTGATTCCATTTTGATTTATTCCCTACAGAAAACCATCAGATGATTTTATTTTTTATTAGGCAATAAATACACAGGGTACAAAAATTAGAAGTCATAAAAGGGTATGCAGGAAAAATACGTTTTTACCCTATTTCTCAATCATTCAGCTTCCCTGGCAAGATGGAAAGTCTGTTAGATATCTTGTTTCTTAGGAATCCTCCTAGAAGTATTTAACATACATAAGCAAATAACATATATTTGGTAGTCCATGACTAACCCCATTAGAGGCCCTTAATACAGTGAGAAATAAACTGTGACAAGGTAGAGATTTCTTGGATGGCAGAGGCACAGACTCTTGAGTGTTAGCATGATATGCCCACTGAGCGCTCCTAAAGCATTAAGTCCCCCATTCTGGGTTCCTCTGTTACGGTGATTACTACGCATGGCTGTGCTTGACTTGAATGTCAGGCTTGCTTGTATCGGGGCACAAGGGAGGTCCTGAGGAACTCAGTTCATTTATATTCTTATCTCCTGGATATTATTTCTAGTGCTTTTTCATTATGTGGTGAAAACAGTAGTTGTAGCAGTGGTAAAGTGGTGAATACCTTCATAGCGCTTACTATGTACTAGACAGGGTTTTGAGTATTTACTTAACTCATTTAAACTAAAGTAAAATCAACCTTAAACCTGGACTCAAGTGTCTAGTTCGAACACAGCTTACTGAAGAATGTACTCCCACATGAACTGGATCAATAACTTTACATACTTTTGAGATAAATTCATGGACATCCACAATATTTCTGGAGGGTAAAAGATTTTTTGGCATAATTCACAAAAGCACAGGTTAGGGTGAACATGGACACACTCTTGGTCATAAAACTATAATTTATCTGACTTTGAATTCAAACATTTTATGGGTTAAATATAGTTAGTAAGGAGGCCCATAAAGCTGTAACTTATCTGACTTTGGAATCAAATATTTTATGGGTTAGATGTAGCTATTAAGGATGCCCATAAAATTTCTATATTGCTCCACCAGGGGACAATGGAAAGTCATAGTCATATTTTCTGTTTTCACAGTTATAAGGTGTAAACCAGAGGTTGCCATCTTTATGTGGATGGGTGGGTGGATGGGTATATAAAATTCAGTCTCCTTTTCCTCCAAAATGAAAATAGCCTTATTATATCTTCTGATTACAAAAGTAATACATACCTACTGCAGAAAACCTTTGAAAATTCAGTCAATTATAAAGAAAAAATAAAAGTCGTAATCTAATCTCTCAGAAATAGAAACCAGTGCTAACCTTTTCCATTTTACATCTTTCCAGAGATTTTCTATACATATATATATCTTTCCAGAATTTTTTCTATACATATACATACCTATAAATTTTTATTTTCTTTTTTTGCTAAAATAAGATCATATTCAACATAGTTTCCTTGTCTAATGTAATATATCACATACAGCTGTCTCTGGTATAAATACATATTTATATTACCTTTTAAAATAGTTGTATAGTGCTCCCTTGTATATATGTACCATAATTTAATTAACTAGTCATTTATTGATATTCTTTTAGATATTTGAAAGGTTTTGATAATATAAATAAATATTATTGTACATATATCTTTATCTCTATCTCTGGTTGTTTTTCATGTATTTGGTTAAGTTGTTAGATAGATTTTTAAACAAATGATATAACCACATATTCCATAAGAGATTTTTAAACAAATGATATAACCACATATTCCATAAGTATAGTGATGTCTACATATGGAGTGATAATTCAGAAACTTTGCTGTTACGTTGGATGTCACTTCTTTTTATTTTAATTGAGAATCCATTTCTCCTGACACAATGAGATCACTGACATGTAGTAATAATCAAGACTTCATTATCCCTTCCTCTGTTCATTTTTGAAAAGGAATCTGGAAGGTGCAAATTGATGCCAGTGCAGACAGGAGGCAACGCAGTGGTTAAAGGTGGGAGAGTGGTGTGTGTCTAACGTGGTTATGATGACTTAAAAATAAGTATCTGGGCCAGGTGTGGTGACTCACGCCTGTAATCCCAGCACTTTGGAAGGTCGAAGTGGGTGGATCAGTTGAGGTAAGGAGTTCTAGACCAGCCTGGCCAACATGTAGTGAAACCCCATCTCTACTAAAAAATATAAAAATTAGCTGGGCATGGTGGTGCATGCCTGTAGTCCCAGGTACTTGGGAAGCTGAGGCAGGACAGTTGCTTGAACCCGGGAGGCAGAGGTTGCAGTGAGCCAAGATTGTGCCAATGTACTCCAGCCTGGGAGACAAAGCAAGACTCCATCTCTATAAACAAACAAACAAACAAACGGACTAGGAAAATTGGCAAAGCACCTTAATTTTGCCCCTTTCTCCTTCATGCTAAGTTCCAGGGAGCCCCAGCAAGACCAGGTTTGGAAATCCCTAGTTGAGAGTCTACACCTGTGAGGCCCTCGCTGACGAGGTCCCTGAATCCTGCTGTTTCACCTTTTTGATATTGCATGTCTTTATAGAATGGTATCACTGTTCTCCCTTTCTCAGGCAGTACTATAAAATGAACCAAATACCAGTTATTTGAAGATCCTTGAAACTCTAGGTGAAATTCTTTAATGGTAGAAAGCTGTAATATAAAGTATATATATTTAAAAATTTTTATAACAAGTCTAAAGTAGGCTAATCAAATGACTTAGCTTGTTGCGTAAAGTGTGTGTATTTTAGGAATACCAGCAGAATATTAAGCTGGCTCAAAGATTGGAGGTGATGTTTTCATCCCTGTCTGTTGTCATTCCATAGCAAGAATTCTTAAAATTGTATAACCCCTTTTCAAATTCAAATGAGAATATGAGATGTTTCTAAAGCTATTTTGATGTATTTCTGTAGTGTTAAAGAAAGACACTGATAAAAATACTTATAGTATCTAAAACTCCATTCTGTTTCAGACCAGTCTATGAATATTCCCCAAAGGGAATGTTAAAAGGGTTGTTTAGATCAATCTTAGTTTCTTTAACTTTCCCTAAATACACCAAGTAATGCTTCTTACTAAAAAAATTAAAAAATTTAAAACTGCTGGCCAGGCATGGTGGCTCACATCTTTAATCCTAGCACTTTGGGAGGCCAAGGTGGGAGGGTTGCCTGAGGCTAGAAGTTGCAGACCAGCCTAGGCAACACAGCAAGACCCTGTCTCTACAATATATATATATATATATTTTTTTTTAATTAGCCAGGCATGGTGGTAGCACAGGATTTTCTTCTCAGTTACTTTGCAAGCTGGGGACCTCCAGCCAGTGGTGCCGTGCCTGGGCCTTGCTTAGCTGTGCTACCTGATGCAGGAGGTGGCCCACTCACTTGGCCCACCTGGGCTGAGTCTGACTTTAGCAGTGGTTCCCAAGTTCTTGTTCTGTGCCCAAGAAGAATGAAGATGCGCTGACAATCTAAGAGTGAGCAAGGAGGATAGTTTTACTGAGTGATTAGAACAGCTTTCAGTGGAGCGGGGATATGGGGGTGTCTCCCTACCCAAAGGCAGGAACATCCCTCAATGTGGCTGAGTCCTGGGGCTTTTTCTGGGCTCAGAATAGGGGAAGGGCAGGCAAACGGAAACAGAAGTTCACAGTTTGGCTTGCAGGTTTCATCCAGCACCAGCAGTATATTCTTTCAGCCTTCAGGCTGTTTTTGGCTTGATGGTGGGGTTTCACCAGGGACCTGCCCCTGTCTGCTTAAGCATTTGGCTGCCTCCTGTTGCTGCCAGTGGCACAGGCCTGTAGTCCTCACTATTTGGGATACTAAAGCAGGAAGGTCAATTGAACCTAGAAGTTCAAGGCTTCAGTGAGCTATGATTGTGCCAGTGTACTCCAGCTTGGGTGACAGAGTGAGACTCTGTCTTTTAAAAAAAGAAAGCTATCATCTGCAGCCTAAAAAATTTTATGCAGCTACTCAATACACAATAAAACACACACACACACACACACACACACACACAACTTTCCTACTTCGTTTTGCACTACTTTCTAGAAGGTATTAAAGTGAATCAATGAAATTGACACATAACCAAAGTCAGGAGGTAAGGGAAAAGCTCCATGGTCAGAGAGATATGGTAGCAAGAATGGATCTAAGTAAATGAAGATTTGGAACAAACTGCTGACTAGCTTCATAGAAAAAGAAAGCGCTATGGTCCATTAATTCATGTTCTAAGAAGCAGAAAACTTTTCACATATCACACACATGTGGACATCTGTGCTGAGATCTATCTATGCTGAGTTTAAAGTCCATCACTCCTAGTATAATTTGTCCTGGCTGATTCCTGTAACAATTTCTTAGTAATGTGTACATGGAGTCCTTTGAATACGTATTAAACAATACTGTCAAAGCTGGGAGGCCTCAGATTTGTCACTGCCACCCATCTCTAAAGCCCACACACACATATCAGCCATACTGGGACATCTTTTCTTCAAATTTGCACAAAGTTATTGGGTGCCTGAAATGCATAAGTTAATGCTTTTTAATAGAAAGGGCTCTAGAGTATATGCCCTTATCAGAAACCTCCTCTGGAGGCTCTTGGTTGAAATTATAAGTAGGGCCACCCCAAGCAAAGTATTTTTTTTTTCAGTTAGCTCAAAATAATCCTGTTAAAAAAAAAACAGAACATTTTGATTAAGAACTTTAATTAAATATATGTTGAGGTCCAACAGTTGGCAATCCCTTTGGTAGAATGACTATTAATATGTTCCGTTTCACTTCAGCAGAACATGAAAAAGGATGAGGATTGAATTCCTCTGCCGCATAGATTCCTAGAGGGCAGGGAGTTCTAGAGCAGAGTTTTTCTAACCAGACGAATGCTTCAAATGCTTCCTAGGGTTCTTTGGTGGGTATTTTGCAAGCAGAGATTAGCTTAAGCATTGCTAGATTTTTTTTCACTATTTCAAGTTTGCATAAGGGTAATATTTCAGAATCTGAATCTAGTTCCTCTTTCTTCGTCTGAATTGTATTCTTTAGTTATGTGTATTTGTTCTTAAGTATAGTCAAATATAGTGCCAAAAGCTCAATAGTCTAAGTATTGCCAGCTACAAGGTATAATATGTATTTCATTTGTTTTTCCATAACCTAGAATTGAAAAACATGAAAATGAAGAAGACCTGTCATTTACAATTATGCAGCCTCCATCTCTATATTTATTATTCTGCTAGAATGATACTGCTATCATTTCAGACCTGGAACGCTCTCTACCCTGTCCAACTCTCTGCATATCCCTACCCCCACTGCCCCAGTATGGATTAGACTCCAAAGAATATATTTTACTTTACTGTTCAGTCTAAAACTCCCTCTCATCCTGTTTTCCAAGGAGGCTGTATTGAATAGTGAATGAGAGCATTAGGCTTTGGACCAAATAGACCTAAATAGTTCAAATCCTGGCTGTTCCAGTGACTTAGACATGTTACTTTGGTCACGTCAGTTAATCAGTTTTCCCATCTGCACATTTAGAATACCACTATATACTTACGGTTGTGAAAATTCAGTGAGAAGTATATTAGGTACATTACAGTGCATGGAATAAGGGAGAGCTTAATGAATGCTAGTTAACTTCAGATCTATTTCCCCAGATATTGAAGTATATGGAAGAAATGATAGTTGGAGTCAATTATTTTTCTGTTCTTTGCTCCTTCCTTTTGTGGGAAAAGTAAAACCATTAATAACTTTTTTGCGTTTTTTATAGAGATAAAATTTGTATAACATAAAACTCATTATTTTAAAGTATAAAATTCAGTTATTTTAGGATATTCAAGATGTTGTGTAACCATAACCACTAATTCCAGATTGTTTCCATTATTCCAGAGAGAAATCTCACACTCATTAAGCAGTATTCACTCTCAATTTTTCCCCAACCCTTATCCCCTGGAAATGACTAATCAACTTTCTGTCTCTATGAGTCTGCCCATTCTAGACATATTATATAAATGTAATCATGTGGTATGTGGCCTTTTGTGTCTGGCTTTTTAAATTTAACATAATGTTTTAAAGGTTCATCCGTGGTATTGCATGTATCCATACTTCATTCCTTTTTATGCCTAAATAATGTTCCATTTTATGTGTATACCATATTTGTTTTTCCATTCATTGTTTGATAGACATTTGGATTGTTTCCATATCTTGGCTGTTATTAATAATGGTACTATGAACATTTGTGCACAGGCTTTTGTGTGAACTTACGTTTTCAATTAGGACCGTTAAGAATTTGCTTCCCGATATCACATGCTAACTAGTAGCGATTATTGTAATTTTCTACAGCAGACATCCAGAGTCATGGATGATGGGGCAGGGGTTGGGAGTGTCTTAAATTTCAGTGACTTCAAAATGTTTAAACCTTCCTCTCTTTTTAGAATGCATGCTACGAGCAGATCTACTGTCGTGCTCTTATCCAGTAATTTAGGTAAAGTTAACTAAATAATATATACAATTGTATAACATACATGCAAACATATATGCATGCACATGCTGGGCTGAAGTGACTTTTTTAGTCCAAAATAAGCTCTGGTCCTGCACCTACTTATTAAGGAGTTTTGTGTGTAAAGATATCAGATATCCCTTCCCTCAGTCGGGGCCCTTTTGGATCACTTCAGCCTCCATCTTTTCCATTCTTCTGCCCCCAGAATCTGATGCTGTCTTAAGAATGTTTGGCACCAATCATCTTTGAGAAAAGGTTGCACAAATTAAATATTTCAGCAGGGACTTATAGTTTAACAATGTGCTTCTTTTCCCAGAAGTAGTTCCACATTGAAGGAGAACAAAGTGAGGACAATGTTTGACACAAAAGATGGTTACTAATGGTGGGTTTTTTACTCATCGGGAAGATATTTGAATCAAGGTCCTTGCCAGTGTTCATAGCTTTCCATTAGGGAAATGTCTGCTTTGTTCTGCACCAAGATTGTGTTTTCAGATCTTTTTCCATCTTCTGTAAGCCTTCACCCATTTTGATCATGTAAGATATATATAAAGCCTGATTCATACTATTTTTAACTTTTCTGAAGGTGTTCCTTATTAAAGTGTTGGCATTATACTAGAAGTCCCCATTCAGCAGGATTAATGCCCCACCCCACACAAATATCCTGCTTTGACATTTGATTCCTTGGACTCAAGTCTTGCTAAGTAACTTTGAAAAAGTTATTTAAGCTCTCTGAGCCTCATCAGTGTCCTCAGCTCTATGACAATAATACTAATAATAATGTTAACCCTCCATAATTATTGGGCAGATTAGAGATGAAAACATCTAGCAAAGTACTCAGCACTTGATTAGTGCTCAATATATAGTAATTGTATTATTGCTGTTGTTCACAATGAGGGAAAGTGAGATGTGGTTTCCTAGGTCCTACCTATTTACAAAAGGTTCCTGTGTCTGGTGTAGCTTTCTTAGGTTGTGCTCTGTCCTCTGATCACCAAGCAGCTGCCTCTGTCTCTTTATCTCAATCACTTTAACTCCAGATTGAGTTGAATTGAATTGAAAGCAAAGAGAAAGGAATAGTAATTTGAAGACATATGATCTAGGAGCTACACAAAAACATGTTGAAAGGAAACAAACAACCTAGGAGTCCTGTCATGGTTTCAGTGCACTGGATTGTAGGAAGTCAGAAACCTGGGCGCCAGTTCTGCTTCTGTCATTTGCTAGGTGCAAGATGCTGGGCAAGATTTTTGAACTCTCTGAGCTTCAGTGCCCTCTTCCATAAAACGGGGGTAACATTGATACTACTTCATGCTTTGGGGTAAAGAGGTGAGATACCCTATGTGAATGATGACCAAACAGAGGCAACTGTAAATAAAAGTTTCTTTATTTCCCCAGTGACTGAGGGGAGGCTGTTACTGATGATGGGAACAGAGACATTAACACTCTTCAATGTGGGGCCGTCCCATATAACAAAGAATTGTCCTATGGCAGATGTCAGTAGCACTCCTATTGAGAAACACTGCACTTAATGAATATGATTTTGAAATTTTAACACCTAACATGAAAAATCATTCCAGTGCCCACCAATTAATACGTGGATATCATTGATGGGGGTCTCTCGTGTTCTGTGACTAGTATGTCTTGAGCATATTCCTAAACTTTTCATTTTCCCTCAGAAAAATGGACTCCAAAACAACCATTTTTAAGTTTCCCATCTCCTGCTTTCCGTGCCACCAAATAAATGAACAAATCTCAATCTGAGTAAATTTCAGGAGTTAACAATTGGTAAGAAATGTATCTCAGAAAAATGGTCATTAGAATCATGAAATGAAGCTTGTTAAATGTGTTTTGAACCCGTTGGAATGCAGGAGTTTTATAAAATACAAAATGGTATTGTTTTCCCCCGAATGTGGGTGCCTCCATGAGTCGTACTGTCGACAGGTTTACATTTTACAGCAGTATGTGAATGGCATGAGAAAAAACAAAACCATCTGTAATGTATCTAGGATTCTTTTCCAATAAGTGTATTTTTCTATTATAAAGAGCATTAAAGTCACATTATAGAAAATTTGGAAAATAGAGAAAAGAACAGAGGAATAATCTATACTTATTCAACTCCTAAAATAACCACTATTAAAATGTTGATGTATTTCTTTTTAGTGCATTTTACTTGGTATATTCTCAATTTTCACCAACAGTTTTGTCACTGAACATTACATCTAATATTTATATGATTCCTTTTGAAATTAGACGTTGTTTGGCAGTAAATGTCTTTATGGCTGCAGGCTTTGGGGGGAAATTGTAGGTTCTTCCATTTAAATGACTTTGAACTTAATGATGTGTTGTCCCTTAAAGCAAACAATAGGGAAATTATATTTTCAGCATCTAGAGTTGTTTGTGTTACACTCCAAAGCCACTTCTTTTTTTCCAACTTTTAATCCCCTAGAGTACTTGAAGGAGCAGAACTATGAGAAGCAACATCACACTAATTTAGTTTTCGTGCAGAGAAAGATTCTAGTGCTGGATTCAGATATTTTTGTGAGCAAATAAAATCTCCAGAGACTTTGTAGCTTAGTGAATAAAGGATTGGCTTCCAACCAAACCCAACTAAATGAATTTGGTGGTCTCAGCTGAGTTTCCAGCAAGTTTTAGCCTGCATTACAAATTCATCATGCACAATTATGTGCAATTTGGCACAACTTCCAATCCCTGCTTAGTAGAGGGCCTCTGTTTGGGACAGAAGGGGAGCATAAAATACTTCTTGTGCCTAGAGGGAGCAGTTCTCTTAGGTCAAGGTTGTGTTACATATGGAAAGGGATGGGGTAAAAGTGTTGTCAAGCACAAAGAATCTAGGAGTACGTGGGTACTGAACATTAGCTGTGTTTACCATTTGAAATTTCTCACTGTAAGTATCTTCATTCAAACAGAAGATGACAGTTCTGACACCAGTGGGCACATAGGTTCTCTCCTAGCTAAAATTGGAACAGGTGAGTTAAGATCCATAAAATTTTGTACTCACCTAACACTGGAATATAGAGCAGAATGCAAAAGCAGTTTAGAAGGTAGTTGGAAAAAAACTCAGACCTGATGAAGTGCCTAATATGTTGGAACAAATATATTATGAATCTCTAGAAATATCAAATATGTCTAGTATTGCAGTAATGCAGAATAATTGTTTGATTGAACATAGGCCAACTCAGGAAATGAAAATTTTAGCAATTAACTTTCTTTCCATGGTCCATTCTTCTTATATTCCATATATTCAAGTTGGGTTTGTTTTAATTATTTTGAGAGAAGTATATTGAATAGCTGAGTGTTCCTTGCTTTGTGTTCTAGTTCTTAAAGAGCTGGCATTTTGCTGGCAGTTCACGCTGCATACGATGAAATGTATAGATTCCTAAGTATATAATCATAATCCATAATCAGAGATTGGACCGTGAAACACCATTAAATATTATGCATTTTCTAGGTCTAGGTAGCAAGGTAAAGCCAGTCTGGGAGAGGTGCTAATTGATAAATCAAGGTTTCCTTCTCTGAATGAGTCTTTCATCACTGTCTAATATAACCGGAATACTGAGACTCGAGTTTGTTGGTAGTTAGACAAAACCTAAAATAGACTCTGCTGATTGCATTATCAATAATTGAAACTTAATGGAAACCAACAAACTTGATTTATCTAACAGAGCAAAGAAATCCAACCAAGTAGCCAAAGGAAAATAACCCCGATAAGCATAATGTTGACATTTCAACTCTTATTCCAAAAAACGCTGGCATGGATATTAAACAGATTGTCTTTCTAATTTAGAACAAAAGGACTCAAACTAGCCAAGAGGGCAAAAGTTGATACCAGAACTTCCTCTTTCAGTTTCACACCTAAAAGTGTCATGGGAGACAAAGCAACTGATGATGGAACCAAAAATATCCCAAGGCAGTTGGTTGAGTGGCAGCCCTAGCCTTTTCTTTCCTGGAGAAAGGTTAGTACCTTTCTGTCTAGATGAGGTGTTGACTGAGGGACCCGCACCACTCCCAACAGCTAACCCATCAGGCATCCTGCCACAAATTGTTGGCCATAGCTAATGTGATTCTTCTGAGGTCTCTCCTAAGTAAACAATCATAAACTCAGTTGTGTAGGCAATCCAATTTCTCATTTGCCTATTATAAGCCGACCAGCGTATACAAGATTTAATTAATTCTTTGGGAGACAGCATGGAAAGAACTTGGGCTTAGAAGTCAGATTAATGTTCAATTTTGCCTTGCCTCTTCTAAACTGTGTGACCTTAAGTTAAATTATTTAACTTTTTGTGGTTTGGTTTGTTCACTCTTAAAATAAGAATAGATAATTCCTTACATTTTTTAGTGAAGAATGCTTATAAACCACTTAACATAGAACTTGGCACACAACTGTAGGTATTACAGATGAACTTTTAAATCTTGGTATGGTACTTATGGTGAGTCCATCATATACAAAGGCAATAGTATGTAACAAAGCCCTTCTGATTAATGCTTGAGGAAGGGGAAAATCAGAGCTGACAACTCCTCCTTTCTAACATGTTACATCCTCAAGTAATATCTAGCTGCTTTGGTTCAAGAACAAATGAGAGAGGGAAATTAAAGGAGAAAGAGGTGAAGAATGAAACAAGCAAGATAAAGAGAGTGCAGAGGTGCCTCCTAGAAACTCTTGATAGAGGAGAAGCAGGATTAAGACCACTAGAAATAGAGGAACATAGTTTCTAGCAACATGGTCTAAGCCTCCTAGACAGAACACCTGAAGATACGGAAAAAAAAAAAAAAAAAAAAAAAAAAATTCGAATCACATTTTTTAATGCAGGTCTAAGCTGGAAATTAAAAGAAATTCCTAGAGGCAAAAATGAAAAGAAAGAGTGAATCTGTCAGGGAAAGGCTGGGCTGGAGTCCATTGGCAAGCCCTGCTGGCCTTATATTACCAGGACCAGAGACAGAGCCTAAGAGCCATAGATGAGTAGGAGGTCAGAGTGGAGATTCCTTCATAAGACTGCAAAACCCCCACTCAACCAAATAGCAGTACACTCAGCGAGAAAAACCACCTGGCAGAGGAACATCCTAATCTTTCTTGTCTTTATCATGACTCTGAATAGAAAAATTCTCTATAGGATGGCTACTCACAAACACAGGTTTGAGGACCACTAAAAAACTCAGGTGACAATTTTGGTTAAATTGTGTCCATGTTGATAATGCCTCAGGGGTAGAAGCAAACCCCAATTCTCTCTCAGACAATATAATTTAATCTCTGATCTTAAAGAATTCCCAGAGAGAAAACTCCAAGAGACATGAATTCTTAATCAAACTCACTGAACCTGTGAAAGCCTTCATGAGGTCCAATCAGTAAAAACAATAACCTATATAAACAGACCCTCACAGAATATTGGAATTACAAGATACAGAATAACATGCCTGTATTAGTTCATTCTTGCATTGCTATAAAGAAATACCTGTGACTGGGTAATTTATAAAGAAAAGAGGTTTAATTGGCTCACAGTTCTGCAGGCTGTACGAGAAGCATACTAGCTTCTGCATCTGCGGAGGCCTCAGGAAACTTACAATCATGATGGAAGGTGAAGGGCAAACAGACAGGTCATACATGACTGGAGCAAGAGGGAGAAAGGGAGTGGGGAGGTGCCACACGCTTTTGAACAACTAGACCTCACAATAACTCACTCACTATGCAGTACCAAGGCGGGTATTAAACCATTCATGAGAACTCCACCCCCATAATCCAATCAATCACCTCCCACCAGGCCCCACCTCCAACACGGGAATTACAATTTGGCATGAGATTGAGTGGGGACACAGAACCAAACCATATCAGTGCCCATATCCTATGACCCAGATATGTACCCTATATAGGGTCTGGCATATTCTCCTGGAGATAATGTACAGAATATTCACAGCAGCAATTTTCTTAGTAGCTCCAAACCGTAACCAACCTAAATTTCCACCAGTAGTAGACTAGATAAGCAAATTGTAGCATGTATTTTCAATGGAATACTTACCATTGAAGCCCATACAAATTAGTGAATTATAGATATACTTGTCCACGTCATCCAAAACATCCAGGAATAAAGGGAAGTCACAGATACTTATACCAAGTATGTTTCCATTAATATCAAATTCAAAAGCGGCATACTCTTTAGAGATGCATTCATATGTAGAAAAACTATATGTAAAAAAAAAAAAAAAAAAAAAAAAAAAGCAAAGGATTGATTAACACAAAATTCAGTATACTAGATACCTCAGAGCAGAGACGACTCTGAGGCTGAAGGAAGGTACACAGGTGTTCATTTTTTAAACTTTCTTCAGACTGTCATGCACATCATATATATTCTTTGGATATATGGCAATTTAACAGTAATAAGCAAATAAAAGCAGGAATTAGAAGAAAAGGGAAAGAGGAAGAAGAGTAGTTTTTTAGGCTAGGGTGAGTTGAAGGGAAAAAGTGGGAGATCCTAAAGTGGAAAAGGGAAAAGAGTGTGAGAGAAAGAAAATGGGGGAGCATGATTTACGGCAGGGGTGTCCAACCCTCCAGGCTGTGGACTGGTACCTGTCTTTGGCCTGTTAGGAACTGGGCCACACAGCAGGAGGGGAGCGGCTGGGGAGCCAGCATTACTGCCTGAGTTCCGCCTCCTGTCAGATCAGCAGTGGCATCAGATTCTTACAGGAGTGCGAGCCCTATTGTGAACTGCACATGGGAGGGACCTGGGTTGTGTGCTCCTTATGAGAATCTAATGCCTGATGATTTGAGGTGGAACAGTTTCATTCCCAAGCCTCTCGCCTGCCCTGTCCATGGGAAAATTGTCTTCCACGAAACCGGTCCCTGGTGACAAAACGGTTGGGGACCACTGTATTTTGAGTGTAATCTCCCTTTGGCATTTTTTAGAGAAATACTAATAATGATGTAATCTACTTTTTAATTTATTTTTGGGTGCTGGAGTGAGGTTCCTTTGAATGCAATGAAACAAGAAACAAGGCAGTTCAATTTATATGGGTTTATGCACATAAACTCATGAATTTATATGGGCTATACAGCCTTTCTTTCTTGTGTTTGTATTTGCTTGTGCAAGTTTTTCATAGCAGAAAAAGATTGAGCCTCCATCAGCTTCCTTATATACATATGGCTGAAGTCATCGCCGTGCTACCTCTCATGTGCCTTAGGCTATTTTTACCCCATTTCTGTTCCCCTTTTTTTCATTTGTCCCATATACTATAATCCTCATTTATATGTACATTTGTAAGCATCATCATATACTGCTTTCTCATTTTGGGCACACACGGGTTTTTATAGTATAAAACCTCTTTGGAAAGTGGGTGGCATTTCATAAGCAGCCTGCATATTCATTGTGGTATATTAATTTTATTTTCTCTTCCAACAAAAGCACTGTTATTTAAATGAATGGTGCCTCTGAAATTGCCAACCTTTTTTTTTTTTTTTTTTTTTTTTTTGAGACAGAGTCTCACTCTGTCACCCAGGGTGGAGTGCAGTGGCACCATCTCAGCTCACTCCAACCTCTGCCTCCTGAGTAGCTGGGATTACAGGTACCTGCCACCATGCCGGGCTAATTTTTGTATTTTTAGTAGAGACACCAATGGCCAGGCTGGTCTCAAACTCCTGACCTCAGGTAATCCACCTGCCTTGGCCTCCCACAGTGCTGGGATTACAGGTGTGAACCACCACACCCAGTCAAATCACCAACCGTTTAAAGTGAAAAGAATATGAAACTAAATACTTATCCCTTACTCTTTTTGTCTCATTCAAGTGCATTCTCATTTAAGGCAAAATCATTTCCCCTCCCCTGAACTTGCTAAGTATTTAAATAGTAACATTTCCTCATGTCAACTGCCCTTGCTGCCTTTTTCTTCTTTAACTGTTTTTTCTACACTACTTAGAAAATGTGTATTTCTCAACCTACCAATGTAATCTGCCCATTTAATGGTTCCTAGCAGTGTCCAAATTGACAAAGGTAATAGCCAAAAAATAACTGTGACAAAACACATGTAAATAAAATGTTTTATTTAAAACAAATCTAAGATACAATCCCCAGGAATGCATGAAATTCATGCTTTTTCATTTATAATGGACCATAAGAATTTAGTTACTAGAATTAAAGTATTTCAGATAAGTGAATCTTTCAGATAACAGAAGATAAGATTGTTTTTTTTTTCAGGGAAATTTCATGACATAATGGAAAGAAATGGAACTTGGTATGAAAATATCTGCCTGGGTCTAAGCCCTAGGGTTGCCATTTACTAGCTGTGAAACTGGGGAAGCCTAAATCTCAAAGTCTATTTTTGAATCTCTAATAACATTTTAAGACATTAATAATAGAAATAACTTAGTATGCTATATATAATATATATGGTATAATATATATATATGATAGCTATGAGGTAATAGCCACTGTTGTTCTAAGCACTTTACATATTCTAACTCAACCCTCAAAATAACCTTATGAGCTACATACTATTATTATCACCATTTTGAACAGTGGCAGAAACTTAGGAACAAAGAGACTGAATAACTTTTAGGCACAGAATTACACATTTATAGGCACAGAGTTATACATTTAGTGTCAGAGCCAGATTTTGAATCCAGGCAAAGGATGGGTGGATGGATGGGCGGGCAGGTGGGCAGCCAGATGTAGCTCTGAAGATGAGGGGGTCTTTTAAAAATGTATCACATGCTTGCTGGCCTCATCAGTATGAAACATCAGTTAACCTTTTATTGCCACTACACGACTTTCACCATGAGCACACGTTAAAATGCACTCCTGTACCAGAGGGATGCTCCCATGCTGACTGCTGTGGTAATAGGGCGTGTGTTTGTAGAGATACCTGCGGTCCATGATTGGGGCAAAAGGCAGTAGAACTCATACTTGTTGCGTAAGTACAGCATGTGTCCATTTTCCTGCATATTTTATTTAGACAGATTTTTTTTATCACCATGTTACAGAAGAGGAAATTGACTCAAAGAGGGCAAGTGATTTGCCCAGTGTCTTACAACTCTTAGACAGTAGAGGCAGGATTGGAGTGTAGAATAGTTTGCCTCCAAAGTTGGCCTGCATTCTTTATGCTCACATCTGCCTTTAACATTTTTTATGTTATTTTTCATTGACAATCACAATTGTATCACATGCTGCCTTCTGTAGTGAGACTAGACCCATCATTCTGAATGGTGAATATGTTTGATCGGTTTATAAGCCCATGTTATGATCATTTCAGTAACATTCATTTAGTGCAGATATATAAAAATTGTAGACATCAAGTAATGAAAAAATAATCACCACTGAGATTTTAGGGCACTACTCTTTTGTTCAGGATTTTGTGAGGAAAGTATAAAACATAATACTTCACTGATGGTTCAAACTGATATGTGTTCTTTATACTTTGCCTCCTGATTAACTTTGTTTATACCCAAAATGAGGATTCCATTCTAGAGTTACTATTCTTTACTTGCAGATGTGTCTAAATATGTTAACGAAAGGAACTGGAACTGTGCAATGTTATAGGGTATTATTGAAACGGATCTATTAACTATAGTTTATATAGAAAAAAAAGTTGGCTAATGTAATACTTTTCAAAAGAGATTTCATGTTTTAAGAAAAGCTCATACTTCACTAGGTATAGCATAGGCTCTTGAATTAGAGTTCCTTAGCTGAACCCACAACTCTACCTCACAAATCTCTAGTTGTGAGATTTCAAGCAAATTAATTAGCCTAACTAAATCTTAGTTTTCTTATCTGTAAAATGGATATCACAATTGTATCTATATCATATGATTGCTGTTAATTCAAGTGGCCAAGAAAAATATGATAAAGTATTCAGTATCACTAATCATCAGAGAAATGCAAATTAAAACTACAATGAGCTACCATCTCACATCAGTCAGAAGGGCTGTTATTAAAAAGTCAAAAAACAACAGGTGTTGGTTAGGATGCAGAAAAAAGAGAATGCTTATACACATTGGTGGGAATGTAAATTAGTACAACCACTATGGGCAACAGTATGGAGATTTCCTAAAGAACTAAAAGTAGAACTACCATTAGACCCAGCAATCCCACTACTGTGTATCTACTCAAAGGAAAAGAAATTATTGTGTCAAAAAGACACCCACACTTGTATATTTATTGCAGCACTATTCACAATAGCAGAGTCCTGGAATCAACTTAAGTGTCCATCAGTGGATGCCTGGATGAAGACAATGCGGTATCTATACACCATGGATACTATGTAGCCATAAGGAAGAATGAAACTACGTCTTTTGCAGCAACATTTTGCCTGTCTTATAATTACCTGGAGGCCATTAACCTAACCTGAAATAACTCAAATACAGAAAATCAAATACTACATGTTCTCACTTATAAGTGGGAGCCAAACAATGTGTACACATAGACATAAAGATGGAAATAATAGAAACTGGGGGCTGGGCACAGCGGCTCACGCCTGTAATCCCAGCACTTTGGGAGGCCGAGGCAGGTGGATCACCTGAGATCAGGAGTTCGAGACCAGCCTGGCCAACTTGGTGAAACCCTCTCTACTAAAAATACAAAAATCAGCTGGGTGTGGTGGTGCATGCCTGTAATCCCAGCTACTCGGGAGGCTAAGGCAGGAGAGTCGTTGGAACCCAGGAGGCAGAGGTTGCAGTGAGCCGAGATCACGCCATTGCACTCCAGCCTGGGCAACAAGAGCAAGACTCCATATCAAAAAAAAAAAAAAAAAAAAAAAAAAAAAAGGATACTGGGGACTTCCAAGGGGAGGAGAATGGGTGAGTGTTGAAAAATTACCTGTTAGGTATACTCTTCACTATTTGAGTGATGGGTTCACTAGAAGCCCAAACTTCACCACTATACAACATATCCATATGAAAACCTGCATATGTACCCCCTGAATCCCATAATACAAATTTTTGTTTTAAAATGACACAGCCCACTTAAAGCACTTAGCAGGGTGCCTGATGTATGCCAATGGCTCAATAAATGATAGCTGTTCATATTTGTATTGATAGGGTTGGTAGCAGAAATTGTTATAGCCTTCATTTTATTTATCATTACTTACATATCTAAGCAATATGTCCTCTTTTGGGTTGTGTATGTATTTCATACATAAATAAGGTGTGTTTGCAGAGAATCTTTTTTTTTTTTTTTTTTTTTTTTATAGAAAGAAAGCACAGCTCTTTCCTATCATTTCAGCAATGCCGGTTATAAGCCAGGCACAACCTTCTGACTAAGTGGATGTAGATGGAGACAAGTGATATTACCCTTGCTTTTCTTCAGATAGAGAAATTGAGGTACATAATCCCAGGTGTTCCTCTCAAAGCATAAATTAGCATACAAGTCGAGGGAAGTGTTGATAGATAAATATTCTAGATGTAGTCATTTTAAATTGTATTGACTTTTGCTCTGATTGTTACAAGACGCTGCCTTGAAAGCCATTGTTTAAGAGAGTAAAAGCTTTTTATTGGAATTCTTTTGACCTTCATGTCCAATTATTTTTTTAATTGCTATATTTGAGTAACAACATATCTCAATTTAAAAACTAAATTCTTGCTTTAAATAATACATGGATTCAGATAGAATAGGTCCTTAGTTTTGCAATACTTATACAATTTTTATTCATGTTCTGATGCTTTGTTTTCTGAGCCACATATGTGTATATGCATTGTCTACTCTGACCTTGTTTAAAGATCTCGATTTAAGTTTGCTTTTTGATATAAAGTTCAGCATAGCTATCATGCATTCCATCATTAGAATAATACATTCTGATTAAACACCAAGTGTCTGTCTCCTGCAGTTGGTATTTTAATAAGGGTGGAGTACATCTGAAACTTATATCACATTGCAAGCTGCATATATTGCCAAACCTTAAAAACACACTAGACACAAGAGGGAGGTCTTTCTTTTTAATGGAATCTGATATTATCTGAGTTGTTACACTTAGGTTTACTGGGTATTTTTATTTCTTTATAAATATATGTTTGCTAAAGCATAATAGTTTTATTATTGTGATAGGTTTATGTATTTCTTTTCACATATATTGTTAAACACAAAAGGATAGTAAAGTTATATTGAATAGGGTTTTAGAAGCATGAAATACATGCCAGTAAAAATTTATCAACTTTTTTTGTTACATCCTGAATTTTGGAAAATGCATTTCACAATCACAAATAAATGTGGGCATTAGGATGTGAGGAGGCAAATTTTTTCTAGTTTAGAATCTCTCTCTGCTGCCAGATTTGGTTTTTGACGAAACCCAGATAGCTTGAAGGGTAGATATGTTATATAAATAAAACAAAGTTTCTTCCGCATAAGAGCTCTGGGCTCAGCTCTGATGTTAGATCTCTGAACATGCTTTCTCACCATCAGGTACCAGAAAATTCTAACACAGGCAAAATAATGTGTTTTATTATAAAATAAATTTTACATTTCAAATAACAGGAATTTCTAATGAATACAAGATTAGGCTTGAATAACAAAGAGACTTGAAAGTCAATAGCAAATCCTTCAACTGCACTTCCTCAATGACTGATTTAGAGAGCGAAATCTGGGAGCTTAGAGGTAGCAAAATAACATTTGTCGGCAGTACAGCACTTAAAACAAGAGGGAATACATAATAAAGTAACCTAGAAACTGACTTAGAAAATGCAGCTCTCAGGTCTAGGTAGTACCAGCAAGAAAATAAATAAATGTCTTCATTAGGGTTTGGAGGAGAAGAAAGGCCTGGGGAAGGATATGAATGAGTAACCAGAAGGGTAATCACATGCCATGACTGGAATTCTTTTGGAATAATGGGAACAGCACTTTGCAGCTTTACAAAGACCTTTAAGATAACTATGTCATTTGATTGCCATGACCACCTTATGAGAAGTACAGCAAGAATCATCTACATTTCACAGTGGATCAAAAACTAAGGGAGAAGGAAGGGGATACAGGCTAGCCCAAGGTCTTAATAATGGGCTTGAAATGAGGTCTTCAGACCTCCTAGTTCAGGCTCTTTCCATTACCACACAATCAAATTCCAAATTTCACAAGTCTTATTTTTCCTAAATTTAATGTGTGTTCACCAACATTCTAAAAACACATAATCACTAAGCTCTATCATCAAGGTCTTTTGGTTTGGCTTTTAATTGAAGGCTTGCTCCCATCTATCATAGAGATAATACAGTATTGAAGGCTTTGGTTACGTGTGGGGCTCTTTAAAATATATGCCTTCTGTATACCCAACCACTTCCTGATTCCAGATTGAAATATGCGACAAATCATAATAAAATCATAACCACAGCAAAAATAACACTAAATGGGACAAAGCAACAAACTATGGAATCATCTCACTTCCTCACTTATTCCCAATGCTTGGGCTGAAGCCACATCATCAAGAAGATTCTGTCCTGGGCATATGATAACTCCTAAAGTGAAAGTGAGGCTGGTATCAGGGAAAGCCTGAAGGAGGCTAGCTGCATGATCCTTAGGGAATCCCTTATCTTCTGGAACTTCCTGCTATAATTTCTAAAATTATAGGTTTAAGTTGGATTATTTCTAGAGTCTCTCCCCATCCAACTCTAGGGTTTAATTACTCTTAGTTGACCTTCTCAGTCCCCAGAATTTTGATCATTAATCCTTATGTCACAAAATAACCTCTGAGTTAACTGTCCCAGCTCACATTTATTGAGAATTTATTCTAGGCTGATCACAAGCCAAAGAGCTTTCCACTTTTCTGTGAGGTCATCTGGAATTTAACCTAGTTATAAACGTGCAGAAAGTGTGGCATCATTTAATGAAATTACTTAATCCTGATTATAAGCTGACCACCCTGCTGGATGGATAGTGCCTTATAGTATTCCAGTCATCTTTCAGTTTACAACAATCTTTTCATACCTTTTCTCCTTGTTTTTCTTCCTAAGGTGGCATCTAAATGCAGGTTGGTTTGGCTCTACCCTTGGAAGTTAGGAGTCATAAATTTGCAAACTGATTCTCCTCTACCATTGTCCTCTGGGATACTAATACCTTCCATTATCTGCCAACAGGGGTTCTTCTAAATCCAAGGGAGACTTTGGAGATCTACACTTGACACCACTGCCAACTCTAGCAGCCTAACCATGCCACACCAAAGAGTTTACTCAGCTGCACATTCCCCAGGCTAATACAAGGGACATAGCATTGTCCCATTCTAGAGTGCCAAGTTACAAACAGGGCAAAATCTCCCTACGTTGGTCTTGCCTGCTACCCATAGCATTCTCCCTCTAGGATTTTCACCTAGCTACTAGGAGCAGTAGGGAATGCCATGACACACATATCTCCCCACCTGTATCTCCTACCACTGTCCCCAGCTCCCCATAGTCTCCAAGTCCTGAAAGGGATGATAGTAGCCAGCATGTGTTGGGCAGCTATAGACTAGGAACTGGGCTAGGAACTTTCCATTTGGGGAGCTTTCTGCTATACCTTGGAATCACCCGAGGAGTTTCAAAATCATAGACAACCAGCCCCACCCAAGAAGATTCTGACTTAATTGAACTTGTGTATGGCCTGGGCATCAGCAATTTTAAAAGCTATCCAAATGAGTCTAATAGGAAGCACAGATTTGGAACCCCTTACCTTTGCCAATGCCTACTCTTTTTTGCCCTAGCATTTGCCCTGGTCCTTCCTTGGAGCCATAAAGAAAGGTGCAGTTCTGAAAGAGAGATACTGACTTAGCAATAGGGGACTATGCATTGCCAGATATTTTATTTTATTTTATTTATATTTATTTAATATTAAATTTTTTTTATTTTTTGGGACAGGGTCTCACTCTGTCACCCAGCAATTATGCAGTGGTGCAGTCACTGCTCTCTGCAGCCTCGATTTTCCAGGCTTGAGCAATCCCCCCAACCTCAGCCTCCAAGTAGCTGGGAATACAGATGTGCACTAACTCACCTGGCTAATTTTTGTATTTTTTGGAGAGACAGGTTTTCGCCATGTTGCCCATGCTGGTCTCTAACTCCTGGGCTCAAGTAATCCTCCTGCCTCAGCCTCCCAAAATGCTAGGATTACATACATTAGTTACTGCGCTTGGCCTGACAGATTTTTTTTAAACATTATTCCTGTTTCACCTACAAAACACACTTACTCCTTAAAGCAAATGCATTGTACAAATGAGTGGGATTCTATTCAGCCTCACCTGTCTACATGACCTAATAGTATTAAAAAAGCAGTAGGCTTGCCCATTCATTAGATGCACTAAAGAATAAAACAGTATCGGTCACCTATCAACCACCCCTCTCCATTTTCACATCACTTGTCCCAGGGCTAGATGTTCAACTACTGTGGGATTATCCCCCTTGGATGAATGGAGCTGACAATGGTTAATAATAGTCAGTCATTTGGGACTATGATTTGAATACTCTAGGTACCTGTCAATTGTTTCCTAGATACCTGTCGCTGGCACAGGTACGTTCAGTAGCTTTTAGGGCACTGGGAAACATCTTGCTCACTTCAAAGTAAAGGAATCAGCCTGGATCACCAGATATCCATCATCTAGACAAGAGGAATGTGCCAGCCATAGTACACTAACCTCTGACCAGAGCTGAGACAGCTCATGGAGCTCTTCCTCAGTTCCGCCTTAGGAGAAATGAACTATTCTGATAGAGAATAGTCCCTACTGGTTCATTTCTTCTAAGACTGTTACACTAGAGGAAAGACACAGACATTATTTTTCTATGGATTATTATCTCACTCATATCCTGTAACTGATTACTGGTGGGCTAATTACTAGTTTTTAATTTATTTTTTTATTTTATATTATACTTTAAGTTCTAGGGTACATGTGCACAACATGCAGGTTTTTGGGCTTTACCTGCCTTAGGTAGACAAAATGCAGAAATATGTAAAGGTACACCATTTTTTGGTCTAATTTGTGCTGACAAATACAAGTTTATTTTAAATTCATTATACACGATCAAACAAAAATGTACTAACTGCACAACATATTTAGTATGACTCCTCCTTCTATGTCCGGAGTTGGTTCCTTCCAGCGGGTTTGTGGTCTTGCTGACTTCAGGAATGAAACCATGAACCTTCACGGTGAGTGTTACAGCTCTTAAAGGTAGTGTGGACCCAAAGAGTGAGCAGCAGCAGGATTTATTGTGGAGAGTGAAAGAACAAACCTCACACAGCATGGAAGGAGACCCCAGCAGGTTGCCACTGCTGGCCAGGATGGCCAGCTTTTATTCCCTTTTTTGTCCCCACCCACATCCTGCTGATTGGTCCATTTTAAAGAGTGCTGATTGGTCTATTTTACAGAATGCTGATTGGTCCATTTTACAAACTTCCAGCCAGTCACAGAGTGCTGATTGGTGCGTTTTACAGTCCTAGCTACAGAGTGCTGATTGGTGTATTTTACAATCCTCTTGTAAGACAGAAAAGTTCTCCAAGTTCCCACCCGACCCAGAAGTCCAGCTGGCTTCACCTCTCACTTCTGTTCCAGAAATAATATTCTGCAGAAACTTCCCATGCAGTAAATAATACATTCCTTTTACTCTTATTTCCCAAAGTAAAATGATCAGAAACAGAATTTTAAGATGTTTCTTGTAAGCCTTAGAGTTTATAAACATTCACTCATTCAAAAATATTTATTAAGAACATGGTTCTAATAGGGAAGATAAGATATGTACACAGATATCTATGATGCAGAATTACAAGGAAATGTCAAGGGCTGTCAGAGATAACATGGGTGAGGGTGAGAGCTGAGAGAGTGGAGAAAGAACCTAAAAGCAGTGAATGAGGAAATGAAAAGAAGAATAACTTGAGAGATACTGAAGAGGAAGAAAGAGAATTGCAAACAGCTGTTCACCTTCAACAGAGAAAGTAGATGTAATAGAAATAAAAGACCTAGGGCCGAGTGCAGTGGCTCATGCCTGTAATCCTAGCACTTAGGGAGGCTGAGGCGGATGTATCACCGAGGTCAGGAGTTCAAGACAAGCCGGGCCAACATGGTGAAACCCCGCCTCCACTGAAAAATACAAAAATTAGCTGAGTGTGGTGGCACCCACCTGTAATCTCAGCTACTTGGGAGGCTGAGGCTGGAGAATCACTTCAACCCAGGAGGCAGAGGTTGCAGTGAGCCAAGATCGCACCACTGCACTCCAGCCTGGGTGACAGAGAGAGAGAGAGAGACTCTGTCTCAAAAAGAAGACTTAATATTGATGTTTGTTCAGATAGTCAAGAAAACTGATACTATTTGGTTGACCACATTTCTATATGCCATTGCAAATACCCTTACAAATAGTTATTTAAAATAAAATACATGTTTTTATTTACATCTTTATTTTTATACATGTTACTTATCAAACATTATCATAGAAATTTCATTTTGATTCAAGAACAGAGCAACCAGTTTGTGAAAACAAATCGTCAAAATTCTCACAGGTAGAGCCTGATAGAGTTTTCTTCAAATTTATCAAACTCAACTTTATGAATATAGACTGAGAAGTTTGAGACAACAGTTAAGACCATGGGCTCTGAAATTGGATTATATGAGTTCAAGCCCTCTCACATCATGTACTAGCTGTGTAAACTCAAGGAAGTTATTTAACTTCTCTGTGGATTTCTAATCTGTAAATGGGGAGAATGTAATTGTACCTCTTGCTTAAGTTTGTTATGAGAACTGCCTAAGTGCATAGAATAGTGTCTGGCTGTAGTAGGCACTCAGTGAATATTATATTTTGTTTAAAGCATTCTTTCTGATAGTGGAATTACTGTCTACATCCAGATATCGAGATCTTAATTTTTCAAGAGTGACTGTGAAAACTGAAATCATTGTTTAACTTAAATTCATTAAATACAATGTGAATTTTTTTCAAGAGTGACTGTGAAAACTTAAATCATTGTTTAACTTAAATTCATTAAATACAATGAGGACATTGGCGTTTCTAAGTATAAATTCATCAGGCGGGAATTTCAGTTTGTGCAACAGGACTACATTTGAATTGTGAAAGATTCACTTTTTGTTGTTGTTGTTGTTTTTGTTTTTGAGAGAGAGTCTCACTCTGTCACCCAGGCTAGAGTGCAGTGGCACGATCTTGGCTCATCGCAACCTCCGTTTCCTGGGTTCAAGCAATTCTGCCTCAGCTTCCCAAGTAGCTGGGAATACAGTCGTGTGCCACCATACCCGGTTAATTTTTTATATTTTTAGTACAGACCAGCTTTCACCTTGTTGGCCAGGCTGGTCTTGAACTCCTGACTGCAGGTGATCTGCCCGTCCGGTCTCCCAAAGTGCTGGGATTACAGGCGTGGGCCACCATGCCTGGCTGAGAGATTAACTTTTATAAATACATTTGGAAAGGCCTAGTGTACATAGACTCCCTCCCCCTCAATTCTGTCCCTATAATCATAACCTGAAATGGGCAATGTGTTTCTCAGTACCCTGAAAGCTGCTGGGGGTACCCCTGCCAGCATCTTGGCACTTCGCCTTCGATGAGCCCCCTGATGATGAGAACATGATTCTTCTCTGGGAAAAGGCGTCTTCTTTCTTCCCTTTTTTCCTCCTCTGTGTAAAAGGGTGGCAATAGGAGGAATTAAGATTGATTTTGTTGACTCATATCTCACGGCTCTGAGGACAAGGGACCTGCTTCTAGTTCTGCCTTTGACGTAGGAAATGAGGCTTTAACCAAATTAAAATGCAAAGATTGTTATTTGAGGACTAGCGGAAATAGTGTATGTGAAGCTCAGGTGTCTGGCACATAGTAAACACTCAATAAATGGTAGCTATTTTGAGCTATTTTTCAAAAGTGTAATGAGAGTAAGCAAGTAGAGACTTTGAATAAAGAAATCTTTCAAGAATCTTGGCACTAAGCCAGGGAGGGATATAGGATTGAGGGGTCTTTTTAATTTTGCTTATATGCTTTATTTCTATTTTAAAGATGAGCAATATCAACTTAAGATATTAACTTGAGAAGCACATCCAAACAGAAAAATGTCTTTGCTGACATCTCTTCCATGACGCTGAGGTAGATCCAAATGATTCCCCTGGCAATATCCCATTTCTCACACCTCACCCTCTTCAGAACAAGCCTTTCTCCTCCTTTACCTACCCGTATCAGCTTTTCCTCCTTCTTCCTTCTCTTTTCTGGCTCTCATGATGCCCACTTTAGTTCTTTACTGTGTACATTAAGTTCATCTCTTTTTTCTTTCATTCCTTGGCTTCCTCCCCCTCTCTGGTCATGTCGTCCTCTGACCAGTCCCATATCAATAAGTAGCTTTTTTTGTTGTTGTTTGTTTTTCATTACAAAGGTTAATGGAATCAAGAAAGGGATAGGGGATAAACATAATTGATAGAGTAAGGTCCTTGGAAGGGATAGGGTTGAGAATCCAGATGAAGAATTAGCTTTGGGCTGCAGGACACTTGGTCATCTGAAACCAGACAGAAGCAAGAAAAAGTAAGTAGAATATCAGATACTCATGTAGGGGTCAGAAACATGAGGGAGCCTCTACTTTTTTGTGTAAGGAAAGAGGCAGTGTCATCTTCTGAAAGTAAGGAGGGTAGTCACTGAGGCAAGGGACTAGATGGTGTCAAACAAAAGTTATAGGAGGCCACTGTTTTGGACAGAGCTTCTGCGCTAGGCCCCAACAGACCAGACCAAACCAA
The DNA here is from genome assembly GCF_003255815.1 of Theropithecus gelada. Classification (NCBI taxonomy): domain Eukaryota; kingdom Metazoa; phylum Chordata; class Mammalia; order Primates; family Cercopithecidae; genus Theropithecus; species Theropithecus gelada. The sequence continues at coordinate 63,280,436 of NC_037683.1, read as the reverse complement.
ATGGAGTCACTCATGCTAAATGCCACATCATCAAACAGAAACTCCAAGGAAACAGATGGATTTCAAAACAGACTAGTTTTTCGTGAGATCGAGAGATTCCAATCTACCTGAGTCAGGGTAATGAGGAAATCCCCTCTGCTCTAACCCTTGCAAAAACATAAGTTGAAGTAACCTGATATTAAGCAGTCAGCTTTTTTTCCCTATTGTTCAGTTTCCTTGTTCCCACCTTACAAAATCCACTGTTTTTGCCATTGCCCAGTGGAGGCTCTCATTCTATTTTGTAGAATGGAAGCTGCCAGATTCATGAATTACAAATGATAGCCAATTAGATCTGTAATTAAATTTGTTGTTTTTTTGTCTTTTGACAATGGGAATGAGCTGAAGGACCAGGACAGCCATGGATAGTGTGGGAGAGGAAGCTGACTGGGCTGACGAAGGCTTTCCGGGCTGTCTTTAAAGTCTGGGAAAAGGAAAAAAGAGAAACGGGTTTTATACCGGATGAGAGCATTAAAAAAATGGAAAAATGATGACTATGAGATGAAAGAAAAAATGTAGACTAGGTCATAGAACAAAAAAGAAAAGGCACAATTATTGTTAGAAGGTGTAAAAGTGAGTCAGTAAATTAAGAAATGAGCAGCACTTCCCATTTTTACATTCTTGGCCATTTCCTTTACTCCATCCTCCCATTGGGGATTAAAGGCTTTCATTAAAGCCCCCCTTCCTGTTTTCCCATTCCGTGGGCATAAAGAAATAAAGCACATACGGAATGGGATCGCTGAATTTTGGGAGTACCCAGGGGCTGTTAAAATAAGAAATTGTTGACTGTTTGCCTACTTGCCCATTTTTCTCATTCTTTCTTTCTCCTTGCTGTCTCCTTTCCCCTCTATGTTCTTATTTCTTCGTCTATTTTAACTTTTTTAAGATTTCTAACTGTTTATTTTAACAGCCTTTCCTCCACTTATGCATTCCCTAAGCTTTCCTTTTAATTTGAATGTTGTACTGTCACTGTAAGACTCTAGAAATTAGAGTCTGGGGGAAGAAGGATTACAAAAGATTAAAAAATTAGAAGAAATTGGCTCAATGAGAAACTGAAAGTTTTAGAATGAATGCACAATTTGTGAAACAAAAAGAGAGACGTAATACATAGGGAAGAAGCAGAATGAACAGAAGATATGAAATACAGGTAGAAATAAAACATATTAAGGAAATAAGGGAATAAAAATTAAGGAATAGGTATATTTTATATAGATACTATACAGCAAGTTTGAGTTTGATGTTTCTTCCCTCCCTTCCCTCACCAATAACCCTCATAGTCATTTTTCAGTTATAAATAATTTTTTACTTGTTGGTTTTACTCTTCTGGTCATCCCATCTGGGAAAAGAACATAAAAAGTTGCCATTTACACATGAGGCAAAGAGCAGTTTAATGAAAAAGTTGGGAGGGAAGAAAGTGCACATTTTCATGAATAAGGTTTCACATGACTTGGTCAATCTGGAGAGTTCACATTTTATATATTAGAACTTCATTAAAAAAAAAGAATTTTGTGTTGTCATGTTTTTCTCATTAAGGCTGAGTTCACCTCCGTTTCTGTCCATTCTATTTTCCTCATTTACTACAGTCTGTCAGGTGAATGCATGCCACAAACAAATGCAGCGTGAGCTGTTACACAATACAGGGAGAGGAATTGATCCTTCCCACCAAAGAGAACCCTTTATTCGGAAGGAGCTACAGACATCCCAATTGGTCTTGATTGAAAACCCATGTGGGTAGCGTGTGTCTCCTGCTAGTTCATCTCCTCTGTCCCAGAAGGTGTGCTAGCATATTTGAGTATTTATGTGGTCTTCTCTAGACTGTTGAGTTCTTATTCCGGCTGAAATCATGAAAGTGGAATGCACTTGAATGGGTGGAAATGCTTTGGGGTGAAATGATAATGTTTATATGTTTGATTTAAATAATGATGCTTACAATGGACTTTCCCTTTAGGCTAATCACTACATTATTATTTTGGTTTTCCATTCATCTTTTCCCTTATGTTTAAAGTTTGATTTTCTTCTTGCTGTCAAAAATCAGTAGGTCTTTGTGTTTGGCTTTCTTACAGTATAATAGTAGTATCAATCACGGCTACCATTTATTGAATCCCTACTTTGTCCCAGGTACTGTTTGGATATTTTATCTTTAGTTTTTCGAGAAACTTTGGAGACAAATATTAGTCCTATTTTATAAATCATAAAGCTATGGCTTAGAAAAGTTAAGGTTCTTGCCCAAGGCCTTATACCTATTTTAGAACAGGGCCTCACGTGTGTCTGGGACATTCTGACTCCTCCACTACATGCTGTGACATAATCCCACATTGCTGGTTGAGACTGCGTTAATAGAACAGAAGCCTTCACCTGGAGAAGAAAGAATTTTCTTCTTTTTCACAGAGAAGGAGAAGGTTCCTTTAATGAAATGTGTGTAGAAATCTGGAATTTACACTCGATGAAGGGTCATGATGTTACTGGCTCTGTAAAGAAGCAGGGAAAGAAAAATGAGCCAATTTTTGAAACTATGTGTCACCGAGAACGCGTCTGGAGCAGGAGAGGCGGAATTAGACTTTGATTCCCTTCACATGCTCCTGGTGAACTATCGCGCCGTCATTAGTAAGGATCATTTTAAAGACAGCCAAAGGATGAAAGAAAAACACCAATGTTTGCACCTTTAATTTAAAGTGTAGTGGTTTTAGATATTTTCTTTTTCCCTTCCCTAGCCTGTAAAATACTGTTTCTATACAGCTCAATGAAATATTTTTCCTGTACTACATCTTGGCTTCTTCCTGATGGCTTCTGCTTCTCCTATAGCTGCTGGTGCACGAGAATGATAAAGCAGACAAATGCAATGATTGTGTAGATCGACTTGCTGCTAGAGAATTTTGACCGGGGGCAGGTAGCATGCTCTTTCTTGCAAAGTGCCTTGGAAAATGAGTGGCTTTTAAAACCAGAAAACCTTACCATGATTATGTGTGTGTTATCTAGGCTGGCAAATGCAAAAGGGTAGCTCAAGTTCAGAGATCTGTTAAGTCTTTAGGATGTCAGTGAAGACTACGTCTTTCTGTAGTGAACTCTAGCAATGGTTATATTACTAGTTGCCAAGCATATTGCCACATCTCACAGTCTTATCACGTGTGACCTTCTCATTTAGATTTGCTTGGAAATTTTAATTTTTTCAGAATCCTGGCAGGAGAGATGACTCCAAAATACATGTCTAAATATAGCCACTTTTCCTTTCAACTGTGGTAAGATTACGTTTTTCTTTTTTTAATAGCGAGAACTGCTTTAGGGTGGGAAGAGTGGGAGGAATGTTTGTTTTGGAGAACCTCTACTGGCACATGGAGTCTTACGGTACAGCAAGGAAAGAAATATCAGTATCTCCAAAGAAACAAAGGAGCCATAAAATCCAGAGCCTGTTTAAGGGTATGTTAATGGCAGGAAGGAGACCAGGGCTTCAGGATGTACCCTGAATATGTGTGAGACTGAATCGTGAACGACATCACAGTGTACTTCTTGTGGTTTCCTTGCAATTACCCCTCTGCCCTACTGAACACCTAGTGAAAAGAGATCTCCACTAACAAAGTTCTAAGTTATGATGAACAATGCTCATTATAACACAGCTCTGTGAGGCTGGCCGTCTTTGCAGACTTCCAGATGATTTTCAGATGCCAAATTGAAGGATGACAAGTATACAGAGGGAACATGGGAAAACTCCAGTCAGATTGCACTGAAACAGAACATCAACAATAGAACATCTGAGTAAATGTGGAGTAATAACCCTGTGTTCTCTCCTTAGACATTTCCTTAAATGAGGTAGAAGGGGACAGCTAGACTGGGATCCATTTCTGGCCCAACCATGTGCATACTGTCCCTTTGAGAGTTTCTGAAATGCACTAAGATTAACTTTCCTAATCTGTTAATTCTATATTATAGGACTGTGGGGTTTTGTGAGGGAAGGGAGTTATTAAATAAGGTAACTTAAATTACAAATGTCACAAAGTCTTCTATACTTTCTTGTATCTATTGTATTTCCCTAACTCTTCAGGAAGTTTTCTGTAGACACTGCTTTTGGCTGTGGAGACAGTGGTAAGGAGAGGACACCGTCACCCCAGGTTAAAGACTTTTTTCCTTTGAGTACATGTTTAAGGCCTTTCATTTGCAAAAGGTGGGCCCAGGACAGAGAAATGGTTCTCTGGTCATGGAGTCTTCAGCTGCCCACAGAGATCAGCCAAGCCAGAGACCAGAACTGCCCAGCTGACCCCCAGAATCATCAGAAAAATTTTTAAAGTAATAATTACTTTAAGCCACTGTGTTTCAGGGTTGTTTGTTACTGAGCAATGAATAACAGATGTGAGGCTTCTGAGATGATGGAAGCATCCTGGTTGACTGTCCCCTTGGACTAAGGTTAGATCCTGAATTAATCAGATCTTTGCCACAGCAAGACTATTTTCAACTGAAAGACACCGCCCTACCTTGAGGCTACAAATGCAAAGTAGTTTTTCTTCCAGCCAGATAGAACTTGAGGGCCTGTGATGAGGCTGAGTTCAGGTATGGAGGAAAAATGTTACATTCCTCTACTTTTGAATACCTTTTTATGAAAACTGACAACGGTGCTCCTGGAACTTTACATATGAATCACCTGGGGTCTGGTTAATGCAGATTCTGATTCAGTAGGTCTAGAACAGGCCCCAGATTCTGCATTTGTAACAGGCTGCCAGGTAATGGTGATACTGCTACTCATTGCTTTGTGGATCATACTTTGAAGCTTTGCATTACCAAACGCTTGGTACCTGTATTAAGTCTATTCTCATACTGCTATGAAGACATACCTGAGACCAGGGCTATGAAGACCTGAGGCTGGGAAATTTAAGAAGAAAAGATGTTTAACTGACTCACAGTTACATATGCTGTATAGGAAGTGTGGCTGGGGAGGCCTTAGGAAAATTACAATATGGTGGAGGGCAAAGGGGAAGCAGGTACCATCCTCACATGGCAAAACAGGAGAGACAGAGAGTGAAGCGGGGAGTGCCACACACTTTTAAACTATCATATCTCAGGAGAACTCAGGATCACAAGAACAGCAAGAGAGAAATCTGCCCTGTGATTCAGTCACCTCTCACCAGGTCCCTCCCCCAACATTGGGAATTACAATTCAATATGAGATTTCAGTGGGGATACAGAGCCAAACCATATCAGTACCTGATCATGTAGATGACACTCAGCAAATGTTAGGTCCTTCCTCCTTCAATGCCCTCATCTCTCTCTTTCACAGCTCCCTAAGAAGTCTTATATGAAGAGTGTTGAATCCAAAAATGCCCTCATAGGCATCAGTAATGAGGTGCCTGCCCCACTGGGTCATGTATATCTCATTCCTTTGCCTCCTATAACTTCATAGGCAATTTTGCCATCCACTGAATTGTGGTTGGATCTCTGATGTCCTCCGGGTCAAACCCGATAGGATTCCTTTTATCAGTGCTCCCTTTCCTTGACATTCCTCCTCCATTTGTCACCACAGAGCACCTTAATGCGGAAATGTTCTCTTCCCATCGATGTTGTTGTGCTTAATGAGCTCTCCTGATTGTACTTCCATGTCTCCTAGATCACCTTACTCTTTCCTTGTCTCTCTTCTTTCTCCCATTCTCTTCCAACATGACTTGTAAACATCTTGCAGAGAACTGCCTCTGTGTACAGCTTCTAAATCTACACTTTGGAACTTCATCTTCCAATCTTTTGTGTCCACTCGGTAATACACATTGACTGAACTCCTCCTATAGTGCCAGCTCCCTGGGGATGCAGACATAAACACTGTATTTCCTTCCCTCCCAGAGCACACAGTCAAATGGGGCCACATTACAAGCAAAGTTTGGATGGGCAGAGACATTTAAATAATGCTATTGTGGACAGTCTGGACTATTTTTCTCTTTTACCCAACATAGAAAATCTTATCCACCAACTTTCCCACCTAAATCCTTCCTCAGAATTGACCCTTTGCCTGCATTTCTTGAACTATTCCCTGGTTGTCTGGCTTTATGATCTACCCAGATTCCCACATTATCCTCCAAGATCTAATGTTGCCAATTGCCAGACATCCCTTGAGGGTAGGGGTGGTGTTACTCATTGTATGGTTAAATGAATGAAGTGTCTCCACTGAAAACAACGAGGAATTTACTTTAATTTGGTTCTAAAAGATTTCTCTTACTTTCACCTTGCTCCTTGAAATTATTTCAAACAGTACATTAGTTATAATGATTTTTTAACCAAAAATGCTGTTTATTTACATTTAATTTGAAGACAGGTAATAATAAAGAATTCAAGCTACCTAGCCCTTCATTTTGCCATACCTTTTCCATACAAGAGTTCCAAAAGCTTTGAGTAATGTTAGCTGTAAAATGACTACTCAGTTCTAACTTCAGCTATGAAAAGAATAGTTATGCATCTTTAAAATTTCACCCCTCTTTTTAAAAAGCAAAAAATTAATTTTAAAATCCTTGATACATGATGAATTGTGGTTTTCCCTACTCCAGTAGTATTTGGCTGACATTTCACTTCATGCTTGTCACATTTATAGTCCCAAACTAGCAACACATGGTGCAGGAAAGGAGTTATAGGCAGTGGGTGGCAGGATTTGTTTTAAATGATGTGAGAATGTCGGTTACTCATTCTTGTTTCTCAAGTAGGTTTCTCCCCACCTGCACCTTCTCTATTCCAAGCTCAGATGATAATAATAATTTTATGGCAGCATATAAATGCCAGCAAAGTCAAAGAATGCATAATAAAACAAGCATCCGAAAACCATTAATTCATCATATCTGTGCTTAACTATTTTTTTTAAATCAACAAAATGTTATTTTAGCTCTAACTCCCTCCCTCTTTGTTGCAGGATTAGTGTTCTTTTAGGATTCATTGTCTAAAAGAGTTGCTTGATAAAGAGTGCTGAAGAATGTTATTTTAAACGAACTTGAAAATACACTGTTGGTTCATGGAAAATGATCACTGGTTTACCATTTCAAAATAAAGGCAACAAAATGACAAATTGCTGAGTGTTGAACCTTCGATTTGATATGGTTCGGTTTTTCAGCTCTGCATGATTTCTCAACCATGATGGTTAGTGGTGAGGTAATTACTGGAGCCAGCGTAATTAGGGACTATATCACATTATAGACACTGGAATACTTGGGTTCAGAATTACTTCTGTGTTCCAAGGTAATAGTGTGCCTCCCCACAGATTTGCTATCAGACTTCTTCATGCAAAATTTTAAAATGTTTTTCTCCTTTTTGAGAATTTTGAGCATTTCCTTGTTTAGAAAGGTGGCTCTCTTTTCTCTTTTGATTTTTATACTTGACAGAAGGTTTACCTGGGCTCATTCTGTAATTTTGTGTACCTTTATCCAAATTTGCTTTTATTCCTTATGTGCTTACCTAATAATCTGATCCAGATTCTTAACTTTGTGACATGTTAATTTGATTTATATTGTATTCTGCATGTAGTCATTGTATGTCTTTTTATATTTCCCTGTTTAACATTTTCAGATCCTTTAGACTGACTCCAAAGAATTTCTTTGCTGTTTTGGATTTCTTCTCAGCAATCTTTCTCACTTATTTTTGAGAAAGCACAGTGAGCTGAATATTAAAGACTATATTCTTTAATCGTCATCTTCCTTTCTTTAAAGCTCTAAATTTCATAGTTACCCAAATTTTCTATGCTTTCATGGACAAAAATCAAGAAGGTGTCCAAGAAAGCAATTTGTTGGTATATACCAAAGGTCTTATAAATGATGTGGTAGAAGTATATTTATTGATGTGGAAGGGATGTTCACAAAGTACTGTTAGGTGAATAAATAACATTCAAAAATTAGTATATATATATAGGGATCTCATTTTTATGTATTCTTATAAATATGCTAAATATTTTATATTTAGGATATAATATATAGAAAGAAAAACCTGTAAGGATAGGTACCAACATAACAAATCATTTTACTGTGAAATATTTAAATATATAAAATGTGAAGAAACATATAAGATAAATAAATAGTCATACACAATAGGCAACTTGTGTGCCCATTGCCAAGTTTCACCAGTCTTAAAGACATATAGTAATGATACCATGGAATCCTCCTATCCAGCCTTACTATATTTCATCCCCTTCCTTCCTCCTATGCAGTCTTACTGTATTTCATCCTCTTCCTTCCTCACCCAAAGTATGATGATCCCAAAGGTAGTATTCATTATTCTTATGTGCATTTCTAAATTATTACTAAATTTGTAGGCATCTATAGATCATATATAGTATTACGTTACATTTTAAAAATTATTTCACTTAGTATATAACACCACTTGCTTTTTTCTCAAAATCATGTTTTTGAGATTTATCCTTATTTACACGCATAGTTCTAGTTTATCTTCATTTTTTAAATTGATTTTGGATTTAATTGCATTATAATCAAATAACATTATCTATATAATGGTCTTTTAGACTTTCTTTAAGACCAATTACTGGGCCATTTATTGTAACTGTAGGCTTGAAAAGTATTCACACTCTAGAAGTTGAGTGCAGAGCTATGAATTAGTTGTTCACATTTTCTCTGTTCTAATTTTTGTTTGATCTATCCATTGAATGACATGTTTTTGAAGTTTTCCTCTAAAATTCTCAATTTCTTCTAATAATTCTGGAAATTTTGCCTTCTGTATTTGGAGGCTGTATTATTAGGTACATAAACATTCAAAATTGCTGTATCTTTCTGATGAGGAATTTATATCTTTTTTCATATGTAATGTTCTTCTTTATGCCTATTAATGCTTCTTGGTTTGATATTTAACAAAATTAGGCCTGTTTTATCTTGGATAATATTTGTCAACTAGTTTTTAAACCCTATATTTTGAACCTTTTTATGTCCCTGAATTTTACACATTTTTTTTGTAAACAGATATCTGGATTTTGTTATTTTTTATCTAATCTGGTAATTTCTATTTCATAAGTAAATTTGATCTTTTATACTTGTCCTTATTAATGATTTATTTATGTCTATTTATACTTGATTTTTTTGTTTTGTTTTATTTCTTGCGACAGGGTCTCGCTCTGTCTTCCAGGCTGGAGTGCAGTGGCACAATCACAGCTCACTGCTGCAGCCCTGACCTCCTCATTTCAAGCAGTTCTTCCACCTCTGCCTCCTGAGTAGCTGAAACTACAGGCACACACCACCAAACCTGGCTAATTTTTGTATTTTCTATAGAGACAAGGTCTCACCATGTTGTCCAGGCTGGTCTTGAAGTCCTGACCTCAAGTTTTCTGCCCGCCTTGGCCTCCCAAAGTGCTGAGCCACTGTGGTCGGCCTGGACTTTATATTTAACAGACTCTTTCTTTACTGCCTTTTTTTTTTTTTTTTTTTTAATTGCTTCCTTTCTAGACTTTTCATTTTCTAAATTTTCTCTGATATCCTTTTTTTTCCCCCTCCACTGGTTTGGAAGTTAAGTATCCTATTTCAATTTTTGTTGTTGTTGCTGTTTAATAGCATTGAATTTTTTTTTTTTTTTTTTTTTTTTTTTGAGACAGAGTCTCGCTCGGTCACCCAGGCTGGAGTGCAGTGGTGCGCTCTCGGCTCACTGCAACCTCCGCCTCCCAGGTTCAAGCGATTCTCCTGCCTTGTCTCCTGAGTAGCTGGGATTATAGGTGCCTGCCACCACGCCTGGCTAATTTTTGTACTTTTAGTAGAGACAGGGTTTTATCATCTTGGCCAGGTGGTCTTGAACTCCTGACCTCGTGATCCACCCGCCTTGGCCTCCCAAAATACTGGGATTACAGGTGTGAGCCACTATGCCCAGCCCTAATAGCACTGAATTTTAACACCTATATTTGACTTCAGTAAATTTAAAATTTATGAATATTTCTACCCTTTCTTAAATGATAGCGAGATCTCAGATTTCTTTTTATTTCAATAACCCCAATTTCTACCTCTTTTTTTTTTTTTTAAGAAACTGAATAGAGTTTCAGATTCTTTGCTTACTTCCTGAAATATAAGACCTCTTCAGGAATATATATATTGGCCATGTCAGTAAATTATTTCAAGAACCACTTTCTGTGTATCTTCTAGAAGATGTAAACTGGTTAATGTACATAACTCAATGTCATTCTAGTCACCAATCAAAAAACTTGCACTGATAATCAAGTATATTTCCAGAATTGTACCAAATATCCTGAGTTATGTAAAGAAGCTGGTCACCCAGTTCTCTCTTTTATCCAATCAGAATGGCTATCCTACATTCATATTATTGAAATCATTTCATCCAGACTTAGTGCAGCTAGTTGTGTTGTAGTTCCTATTAGGAATTGAACTCCATAATTCTTAGAGCTCTGCTTGTGTCATAGATCCTAAGTGTGGAGAGTTCATATGCAATATGTAGGGATAAAACTTCATAACAAGCCTAAACATAAAAAATTAAGCTACACATTCTCTTCATCAATATATTAATTTCTGAACACAGGAGTTAATCGTGGTGAGTACTTGACAAATAAAAATACAGATGGCCATCATACTATCATTGGAATAAAAAGAAAATCCCATAAAGAGAAAAACAATTGAAATTACAATCTTATATTTAGTGGTTTTTATTATTTTTTTAATTTTTTTATTTTTTTATGTTTTTTGAGACGGAGTCTCGCTCTGTTGCCCAGGCTGGAGTACAGTGGCCAGATCTCGGCTCACTGCAAGCTCCGCCTCCCGAGTTTATGCCATTCTCCTGCCTCAGCTTCCTGAGTACCTGGGACTACAGGCACCCACCACCTCGCCCGACTAGTTTTTTGTATTTTCTAGTAGAGACGGGGTTTCACTGTGTTAGCCAGGATGGTCTCGATCTCCTGACCTCGTGATCCGCCCGTCTCGGCCTCCCGAAGTGCCGGGATTACAGGCTTGAGCCACCGCACCCGGCCTATTTAGTGGTTTTTAAGTCCAAATATTTAAAGATACATAGCTTAAATGCCACAGAGAAGCACAATTTGTGCCACAGAGAAGCACAAACTGTCTTTTCACAGTGATAAGTCTCATCTTATGTATTCATCTATACCTTGCATTGTTCCAAAAAGGGCTTTAAAGAAAACAATAGAATATAATATGTGCAATGAGGTCAAATAAATCCTAAATGAGTATTTGATGAAATTTGGGCAGGTTAAAAATTAGAATAAGAATATTTAGTTTAAGCCAGATTTCAGCAAAATATCTACCATGAGATTGTGTACATTTATTAGAAGTGAGATACAAATTTGGCTCTAGATTTCCTAGCAGCTAATATGGGGCAGGAAGGGGAGATACTTATGTGATTCATAAGTGTCCATACGATTAAAAAAATAATTGCTTGAGAAAAGCAAACCATTTCTGTTACAGAAACCAAGAAGTAATTTTCCTCCGGGTAATCACGACACACTGAAATGTAGGGCATGCTAATCTTAACAACTAGCACAGTAACTTCTGCAGTAAGATGCACAGGTGTTTTCTGGGCAGACAAGTGACATCAGATATCAACAAAGGCAGTCTGCAATATTGAGTTCTAAATTGAAGGGAATTTGTTGGACTGTCTTTCGGGCAACCCAAACTTCATTTCTCTCGGTCAGCTTTTGCTTATGTACTGCATGACAGTAAACACGAGAGGTTTACCCCATGGTGAGCATCTGGAGTGCAGCTATTCTCCCTGTTAGCAAGTGTGCAGAGCCACATGCTGTAATCATCAGCTGCACTGGGTCTGGCCAAAATCTCAGGAGTGTTGACAAACTCCCAACAAGAACGCTCAGGAGAAATCTTCCCCACCTCCCAGTGGAGGAAAACAAGATACTTGTGCTCAGCACCAATGTTTTCTGAAGACACAACTCAGGACCCACTCTAACAAACAGATAAATACAAACAACAACAACAACAACAACAACAAAAAACTCACCTCAAAACTCCGACAGTGAGGACCCACAGAACTTTAACCTTTCCTAATATAAGTCTGTCTGTCCAAAAAAGCCCTCCAAGATAAACAGGGCTGGATAATAATGTATGCTGAGATAACCGGAGGTGTTAATTTGTTTATGGCTGTTAACTATAGGCTGGATGTCGGGGTCATCTAATGAAAATGATTGCTTTGGCTGTAAGAGGAAGGATCTACAGGAGCCCTTCTTCCTGGCAGTCATGAGTGAGTGGGGTCTCTTGTCGATTCACTCCATTGCTATTTAATAACAGCAAAGTCATGCCTTGTGCCTGGAGGTGAGGAATCTCATTTATTTTGTTGAACCTAAAACACTGGGGACACTTTTGATACCTAGACTCTGGTCATTTTTATACATTTTTCCTATAAAAACTCTGATATTTTAAAATCTACTTTCTTGACCTTTTCAAGTTTTAGAAGCCATTTCAGTATAATTTTATCAAAATTACTAGAGATTTTTTAGTGGGAATTACATCTGTGTTATAATAGTTTGCTAAATTTTATAAAATTATATCGCTTATTTATTATTCTATAATGCAAACGATAGAAAATTATTTTACTAGACAGGATGTTACATAGTTTAGTTGGTAATTTAAACTTTTTTTTTTTTTTAGAGACAAGGTCTTGCTCTGTCACCCAGGTAGGAGTGCAGTGGTGCCATCATAACTCACTGTAGCCTCGAACTCCTGGGCTCCAGCAATCTTCCTGCCTCAGATATCAATAACTGAAATACGGGATTATTGGGCCATTATATTCATTGGCACAAGAATTATTCTCATGCTGAATATTTCATGCTTCTTCCAGAAACAATGTTTAGGAGTAGATTTTGTCCTAAAAACCAATTTTCTTTAGTTTTTAAGAGAGTTTTTAATTAGGGAGTGTGATTCAACAGAAAAGACAGTGACCGAAGACAAAGGATTTTGGTTCAAGTCCTGAATCAACTACTTTCTTTTCTTTTTTTTTTTTTTATTTTTTTTTTTGAGACGGAGTCTCGCTGTGTAGCCCAGGCTGGAGTGCAGTGGTGCGATCTCGGCTCACTGCCAGCTCCGCCTCCCGGGTTCACGCCATTCTCCTGCCTCAGCCTCCGGAGTAGCTGGGACTACAGGCGCCCGTCACTACACCCGGCTCATTTTTTGTATTTTTAGTAGAGATGGGGTTTCACCATGTTATCCAGGATGGTTAACCTCATGATCCGCCCGCCTCGGCCTCCCAAAGTGGTGGAATTACAGGCCTGAGCCACCGTACCCGGCCCTGAATCAACTACTTTCTAGATTACCTGGCACAAGTCACCTACATTATAAATCTCAGTTTATTTGTTACAGATATGATTAGTAATAAGGGTCCTACTACTTTGTAGTACTGATGTGATTACAAAATAATGTCATATGTGTGAAAACATTTAAATTACATAAAGTCACTGTTGCGTTAGTACTTGTGGTTAATAGGCACTAGCCTAGCTTCATGGTGACAGAAAAAGGAACAGTGCAGTAGGTTGTTTAAAAAGCTTTCTATAGTTCAAACTATCATGCATACAGTGGCATCTTAGTGCCTGCTCTCCAATAAGCATCTCTTTACTTCATCCTACATCTTCACTTGGCCTGGCTTGCTCTACAAACCTGCTACTGACAACAGTTTTCCCTGCTGATAGCCCTTATCTTTTTTTTTTTTTTTTTTTGAGACAGACTCTCGCTCTGTCATCCAGGCTGGAGTGCAGTGGCGCGATCTGGGCTCACTGCAGCCTCCGACTCCCTGGTCCACGCCATTCTCCTGCCTCAGCCTCCCGAGTAGCTGGGACTACAGGCGCCCGCCACCACGGCCGGCTAATTTTTTGTATTTTTAGTAGAGACAGGGTTTCACCGTGTTCGCCAGGAAGGTCTCGATTTCCTGACCTTGTGATCCGCCTGCCTCGGCCTCCCAAAGTGCTGGGATTACAGGGATTACAGGTGTGAGCCACCGCGCCCAGCCGATAGCCCTTATCTTTATCTCTGTTACTTAGTATTTTTGAAACTTCTATCGTTGGTCCCTGCATTCTGGGCATCCATTCCAGGCTACCTGTGTGTACATGTTCAAACAAAGTAACCTTATACAACATAACCTCAAAAACATAGTAGGATGATGGAATCAACCAATCCTGTAGCTTAGAGAATTATGCAAAATAATTTATTTTCACATTTGTAAACTTCAGAGGATACTCTAAATTCATACAAGAAAAAAATAATAATCTTAATTATGAGCCAGAGCGGAAATATCGGCCTTCTTTCCTTTTCTTCACCTACCTCTACTCTGGGGCCTCCCTCACTGTTGTGGTAGAAAATCAGGTCTTTGCTTCTGCCCGTCTTAGGCTACACATGGCTATTTCACATGCTAGCTAAGGTAAAAAGATGCTTTACTTTGCATTTGACTACTACATTCAGGATGACAATTATGGAATACTTGTCATATTCCAGGCATAATGCTATGTGTAAGAGGCACATGATTTTCTCTTAGAGTGCTTATCGACTACTTGTAGAAAGGGGTCTGCTTTGAGTATTCTATTCCAGTTATTAGTGGATGAATGAATGTGGGAAGCGGGAAATGAAGGAACCTCTAAATTTTACTCCAACTTACAGCGTCTTTTATCCTCTATACAAAATATAATTATTATCACAGATTATATACATATACAGTATGCTGGGGTTTTTTAAATTAGAATTATAATTTGGGCATTAAGAAGTACTGTTGCTGTTGCATTCCACTTAATTGCCTGTGAATGTATTACTTCCTCTACATGTTCAGGAGAGTTCATGGTTGCTTGGACCTGGTAGGGATTAAAGGGGAAGGTAGAGTAATTGACTCACCATCCCAGTTGTCTCAAGACTCATCCAGTTTTAGCACTAACAGTTCCACATACTGGGAAACCCCTCAGTTCTGAGAAAACAAGGATAGTTGGCGTCTTAGAGAATGTCTGAGTCATATTTCTTCTTATATGTTGCATCATTCAAACTTACTATGGATGTCAGAGAAGACAGTGTGGTGATAATTGAGGTTGGCTCCCAACATCCATTTCACCCTAGTAAACTTCTACATTCTTGCCGTGTTTTGTTAGAGGTGGCAAGGGCTAAGGCAATTTGGCTCAAAGTGATGTTAGGAGAAGCTTGCTGGGGACTTCTGAACATGGCGGTGCCTTACTTTTAAGAGAGAACGTAGAAAGGCAGCCTTTCTCTCCTGTTAAATGCCCCAGTATTCCTGGCAATCATCCCACAACCTTGAAAGGAACAAGGCTTGGAGGGAAGCCAAAAGTGAAGGCAGCGAAAACAAAACCTGGGTCTCAGATGATTCTGTTCGGCTGTGAAATAAACCAACTCCACAGCCCACTGGACCTCTGACTACTTGTTGGTAAACAAATATCCTAATGTGTAAGCCAGTTTAAGTAAGGTTTCTGGTTTGTTTGTTCCAGCTAAAAGCATTGCAGATGATGATCATGGAAAGTAATAAAGCCTTTAATTACCAATTGTCCTGACTGAATGGGTGAAAAATGTATCCTGGCATAAGAAGACGGTCATGCAGTGAAATCAGAGCCATAAAGAAATTGTTGCTTTAACTTTAAAAGTACAACTAGAACAAGGAATGTTTTTGTTTTTTAGAAAAGAAGAAGCTGTGAAACAATGGAATAGACCGTTGACCAATAAAAATTAGCTGGAGGTTGCATTGTTTTAAATCCTCAAGTTGATTGTTAAAAATAGTAAAAAGTTTTTAAAGGCCATATGCTTTAAAAGGAGGTAAGATGCCTAATTCCAATAACAGAATCTATCCACAGCACTGCTTTTTGGTCCCATGCCCCAGGAGATCCATTTTGGTTTGTCAGATGTTATTTGTTGAATGGATATGATATTCCTGACATTGTAAATGTAAGTCCAAATCAAAAAGGATAGAAATAGAAATGAATAGACCCATTCTGCAAGAGAGAGAGAGAGACAGAAATGAAGAGAGAAAGAAGTTTGTTATAAATTATTGTGCTTTCAACTTACCACAGAAAGCTCACTTTTGTATTCCCAAACTGCAAAGACAACAGGTTAAAATAATAACCTTGAGTATAGCTAAAAGAAAGTTGATTAGAAATTCAACATGAGTTTCATTATTCATTCTGTATCTTAAGATGACATTCATCATAAAGGCACACCAACCCAGAAAATAGTTACGAACTCTCCATTTTAGACAACATGAGACAGTATGAGAACAGCAGGTCTGAAAAAAGGAAAGCATTTTTTGCATTACACTATTAAATGGAACACTTAATCAGCTTTTTTGCCAAGAGAAAACTTCCCATTATGTTAAGTTATAAATAGGGCTGTGGGAAAAATGTCTGCAAATAGAAAGGCTGTGGAGATGTGTCCGTTGACTTGAGTTGTTTCATAAAGTGTTAAGAGAGTCAGCATTTGTCAAAGATTCTTGGAAACCTTGGTTTAAGAAATTCTCTTTACGTTTTAGTCTGAGATTTGATGTCCCAACTTGGTAAATAGTGCATTTTTCAGGACAAATCTGTCAGAGTTTCCTCTTGTTCCCCCTTCACTCCTGTTCCCCCTTGTCCTTAGGCCATTGCCAGGTGTGTGAGTATTATGTCAGATCTCCAGCATTATGTCATGGAAAAGCAACAGGAAGATCTGTAAACTGCCTTTCAAAATAGTTCTCCAGGAAGCCAGTCTGAATTTACTCTGGTTTTAAAAAATGAATCATGCGTTTGACCAGCAGTGACTTTAAATCCTGCTTTTATCCACAAGAGATAAAGAAATGAAAAATGTGGGTATTGGTTTTTGCTGGCAAGATGTTGACCTAAAGTTTGTAGCATTCAGCATAAAATAAATGCACATGCTTTATTCAGAAATCTCATCCATTGATAGATGGGATCATTTAGACACAGGACTAATAGACTCTACCTATTCTTCTCCAAAGGAAGGCCTTGAGGATTTGCACTCTGTATGACATGATGGAAACAGACCCATTTTCTGATAGAGTATTTATTTGTCAAAATCCAATAAATGAATGGTTGGAGAGTCGGTATAGAATCTGTTCTGGAGCTTCTGAAGCATCCCTAGACTGAATTATATCCTGAACTGTACAGGTCTATCATCCTTCTCAACTGCAAGTGATCAAAGAGCGCTGAGCCTGTGTATTTGAAACTGACTGGTGATGAAAAGTGTAGTTGAACTAGTCTTGATTCAGCCTGGTTTAAGTGGGACACATTTTAGTTTCTTAGGTTTGTGACACAGATGCCTGCTGGATGAGCACGATGCTAGAAGATGAACTAAAATGTACAAATATGTCATTTTTCTGCATAGGTGATATATACATCAAAGAAGAAGTACAAGACCCCTATATGTTGTCTTCTGCTTTCCAGATGTTTCTGAAATTACTTACTCCCTTTCAGTCTGGCCTTTCTGTAGAAGGAAACCTTTGATGCTAATCAGCATTTGAATTAGACCACTGATGTTGAGAGTTCTTGGGGCTAGCTTTTGCCTCTGAAGAGAACTTGCATAGGTTATCTACTGTAACCTACAAGGCAGTCAGTGCCCCCATACTTTATCCAACCTTACAGCACTCTGGTCCTTTTGATTAAACTATTGGCCGCCTCTTAGGTGCTCCTGCCCTTGCACAGTCCCAGTTGATAAGACAGTTGGTGGCCATGGCTGTGGAGATTTAGCTCAATATGGAAGTAGTCAGGAGGTTGACTGAAAGCTGGAAAGTCAGGGTACCCCCTCCTGGACTTATTCAATATAAAAATTAGATTCTGACTTAGTTCAGAGGAAGTTTGCTATTAATCCGTAAAACCTGAGTCTCTTGTGCTGCAGTTTCTGTGTTAATATTATTTTAACCTAAAAAAATTCATTAATATTCTAATAAATAATTAATATTAAATTTTATATTAACAAATATTAAACTTTAATATGAATTAAATTATAAATTATATTAATTTATATCATGTAATATAATTAAAATTAATATTAATTAGTTTTTACATTAATAAATATTAAATTTTAATAAATATTATTTTTATGTTAATATTATCCTGTGCAAATAGAGTACAAGCCTTTATCAGCTTAAAAACTGGGTTCCCTTGCACAAAACTATATCCTTGCTTTGGCATGGTGATCTCAACTGTCAAGGTTTAATCACTCACATTTTTAAACTCTTATTAGTTCACTTCGTCACTTTTAAATTACAAGTATAAAAATTCAGCACATTTTTATGATCATGCCACCGCAATTCAGCCTGGGCAACAAAATAAGACCCTGTCTCTATCTTTTTGTTTAAAAACAAAAACAAGAAACGAAACCTTACTACGTTCCTAAATAGGTGTCCTAAGAAATGTATGCCTTGGTTCTATATACACTATGCCTATTTATATCTTAACATTGATCTGGCTCTTGTATCTTCTAACAGAATCCCTGATGATGATTTTTATTCTCTGTGCCATGGTATTCACAGTGATCCTGGGATCTACTATTTTTTTAACCCCTATGCATAAATTAGACATTATCACTAAGTTTAGGTTTGTTTAGATTTCTTATCCGATTTTTGTTTCCTCTTTTTCCCCACTCTTTTACCCTTATCCACAGGTGGTATTCTTGAAATGATTTAAATAGTCTATGGAGTTATGAACTTAGAATGAGTTGAGAGTGCCTTGCTTCTTTTCCCATATGATATTATCATCCCAGAAGGAAATCCTGCCTTGTGGTATAGTTCTTTTCAAGACGAGAAAGGAACATATTCTCTGAGCTTTAAAAGTACCGTATTTCTTGAGTATATGATGCCATTGAATCCATGAAGAAAGATGCACCACTAATATTACGTGCACTCCAAAATAGAAAAAATAGAAAAAAAAGCTCAAGATGAAAAATCTAATAGACTTGCACTTAAGAGGGCTACATCATTACTATGTGAGTAATTAAATGAACAAACAAAACCACCGTGTGAAAAGAGACAGCAAGAAAATGTATTTCTCAATATTGGCACTGGTGGAAGAAAGAAAAAATTCTCCCCTGATTATTTGAACCAAAACCCAGTACAAATACATGTTTTCAGACTGAATTCATGAAAGTGATCGTAAGTCACCATTGGATTATAGGACATACCACAGTTTTAGAGATGATGAAATACATTGAAAATGGTTTATTTTTAAATCAACGAAATACACTAATTTAAATTGTTCAAAAGTTAGTGTTTGTCTATATTTTTCTTAACTTCTAAAAGGTTTGGGTAAGCATCTATACCTTATTGTCCTACTCCAAACTGGATTTCCAGATGTCTTAAGGTCATTTATCACTGAAAAAACCTCTCTGGATTCAACTTGATGTTTTCTCCCAGCCTCCATAAAGATGGAATATTTTAGAGGCTAATGTCCATAATGAGGTGTGTACATTTTAAAGACCCTGGGAGCAATACAGTATTGTCTTGCTCAGGGCAGTGTACATCAAGATGTAATTGTCAGATGTAAAATGACACTGAAAGTATATTCAATCTAACAGCTGGCTTTATAGTCTTGGTTTTCAACACTCTCTTTCCATCAGAGCCACAATAGACTATCATCTTACTAAATTTCTCAAATTAAATAGAATCAGCCTTCTCATTCATATTGAATGGTAGACTCCCAGTGAATACCCTGATGCTTCATGCAACATATGTGCGGTTGAATTACTCTGCTACTGACCCATAGGTCCTCCCATGGTGTCATTATGATAAAATAGAAGTATGAGGTCATATTGAGTAAAACAACGTAAAATGTTTTTGTTTAAGAATGACCTGAACACTGTCTGTTCATCAGACACAGTTATATGCAAATTTTCTTCTACTTTGATCTAGATCAGAATTTTCCACTCTGGATCATTAGTGCAGTTATTAATATTAATTAAATTTGGAAAATTCTATCCACTTTGTTCCCTTTCTTAAAATGTCACAATGCCCATTTGAATTTTAAATGCCTTGAAAGGCCCTGGGATAAGGAGATTTAACTTTTCACAGTCAACTTTTTACAATTATTTTACCATAAAGCCATGTCTTTCACACAGAATTTATTCTAATTTTGCTTTACACAGTTTAAGGTGCTGTCTAGATCCTATTTATTCATTTTCACTCTATTAGCAATGATTAGAGAGGCAGATCTGGTAGGACCTTATAGGCTGTTTTAATAGGAAGTCACTGAAGGGTTTTATAGGGGAGTGATCTAATCTGATATACAGTAGGAGTAAGGAAATCAAATTCCCTTCATCAATAAAAAGTTCATTCATTTATTCATTTAACAAATGTTTAATGAGTTTCTATTATGTGTGAGGCATTGTGTTAGACATCAGAGAGTGAAATTCAGATGATAATGTAGATGGTACAATGTGACCAATTATAGCCATCCCAGGGCCTGGAATCTTAAGATAATATATTGAAGTGTAAGGGTAGGGAAATTCAGTTCAATAAACAAATACCACAGAGCCACTTATGTGCTAGTTAGATGTTCTCTCCTGGGGTTACAGAGATGAATCCAGTACAATTTTAGCTCTTGGGGAGCCTACAAGCTTGTGTGGGTGGAGCCACATCTGTTCACTGCCAAGTGTCAGAAGCATTTATAGATCAAGAGTTGAAGAAAGCAGAACAGTCTTTTCTTTGCCCAGAGATAACTCACAAACTTAAGGACTGAAGGAGCTGATAAATTTCTTTAGTTCCTCTGTCTACATTACATATATATCTCTATATATGTATTATTATTATTATTATTATTTTCTTTTTTGAGACAAAGTCTTGCTCTGTCACCCAGACTGGAGTGCAGTAGCACGATCTTGGCTCATTTCAACCTCCGCCTCCCGGGTTCAAGCAATTCTCTTGACTCTCAGCCTCCCAAGTCACCATTTCTGGTCTAGCTCATGTCACCATTTCTGGCTAATTTTTGTATTTTTCATCGAGACAGGGTTTCGCCATGTTGGCCAGGCTGGTCTCAAACTCCTGACCTCAAGTGATCCACCCACCTCAGCCTCCCAAAGTGCTGGGATTACAGGCGTGAGCCACTGCACCCGGCTACTTTACCTTTATTTTAGAATACTGTATGCCATAGCTTTCAAAAATAATGCATTTTATTATCAAAGACAACAGGAAAATATAAAAAAGAAAATTTGAAGATTTCCCAGCCATGGAGCTGGCTTGTTCCGAGACAAAAACCAAAGTTTCCTAGAGTTACCTTGGTTCCTGACACATTTTTAGTTTTGGTGCTAGTCCAAAAGGTTCTTATAATCAACTCCCTTATTATAGGCAATAACTCAGGAAAGGTCTGTGTTTATACATCAACAATCACAATAACAACAACAACAACAAAACTAATTAGATATACTGTAGCACTGAGGTGATAGTGCTATAGTATATCTAATTAGTGATGATTGATGAGCGCTTTACTTTCCAATAAAATGTGATTTTTAGCTACTGGTGCTCAAGATAATGTCTTTCACTACGTTATTGTACTTAAATCTAACCCAGCAACTCCCTCTTTCCAAAGCCATTAAGTTATGACAGAATCTTACGAGGTTGACTTCACTAATTTGCCCATTTTCTAGATGAGGAAGCCAGGGGTTCATGACTTGATTAACCCAAGATGACACTGCCAGTAAGTGGCAGAGCTGTGATTTCAGTCTGGGTTGATCAAATGGATTGCAATGCTAATTCTGTTAAGGGCAGCTTAAATGCTGCTCATTTATCACATTTTCTCATTTTCTTGTAATCTTTTTTTTCATTTTCCCTATTTTGTTATTATTTTATTTTTTTGAGACAGAGTCTTGCCCTGTTGCCCAGGCTGGAGTGCAGTGACATGATCTCGGCTGACTGCAACCTTCGCTTCCTAGGTTCAAGCGATTCTCCTGCCTCAGCCTCCAGAGTAGCTGGGATTACAGGCACACACCACCACACCCAGCTAATTTTTGTATTTTTAGTAGAGAGAGGGCTTCACCATATTGGCCAGGATGGTCTCAAACTCCTGACCTCACGTGATCCGCCCGCCTGAGCCTCCCAAACTGCTGGGATTACAGGCGCGAGCCACTGCGCCTGGCCCTTCCCCATTAAATTTTAAGTTAGTTCCTCAAGGAAGGAGACCTTGACCAATTTCTCTGTCCCAACAGCTCCCAGCACAGAGCCTAACACATGGAAAACTATCACTAAATAGGTGTTTAATGCCTGGATCATAGATATATAAGTGAATTAATAATTTTGGCATCCTAAAGACATTGATTACTTGCTTGTAGAGATCTGTAGGTACCATTTGTCTTTCCTCACTACACTGTCTCCTCCATCTCATATTTTTGTTGCTCATTTGACTGGCATGATCTTGTCCTTCAGTTTCTTTTGAAATTTTACTTTCTTTATCTAAAGTTTAATAACATTTATTATGTTACCCAAAAATATTTTAAACCGGTGTTCTTATGGTCTTCCACATATATTAACTTTGAGGGCCTGTTGTTGTTTTTGATTGGGGAACGGCAGGGGTTATAGTGATATGTGAGCCTTTTATGTAAAACTATACTTCCAAGAAATTTCTCAAATCGAGAGCCCCATGGAAGGATCAATAGAAGGGAATAATGATGAGGTTATAGCCTCTGTTCCATCATTTTATGGCTTACAGTAAAATAATATTATAATTTTCATAAGGGTGATGTTACTTATCCTTTTCTCATAGAAACTTCTTTCACAAATAATATTCTATCTCATCACATTCTAGTTTCTCTGACTCTAGATTAATTCTTTTATTTCAAGTATCTGCAATAAGTTTATGCTTTTTAAAAGTTATTTTACAGAAACATTTTTTATCTTGTTTCCTTCATACTTCAATTTATTGGGCATGATTAACTCCTGAATACTTTAAGGCCTTCTTCATGATGTATTACCAAACAGTGATGTAGAATCATGGCAGTTGGTTGTCGTGAAGGATTTTATGAATATTTGAATCTAAAAAGCCTCATTCTCCCATAGCTCAAAGAATGCAGGGTTTACATGTTTCTTTCTAGCTGCTTTGAACCCATGGGGAACACAGGTCTAAATCATATTAGGTTTTGTTCACCAGGCTCAAGTCAGCCTCTGAGGTGGTGCCCTGTAGTCTTGACCTCTTTCCAAATGACCCGATGATGAATTCACCCAGGCTTTCCTTTTCAGCTACAGTTCTCCCAACCGACCTAAGCGTCTTTTGACAAACAGTCTGAATATCTTAATCAGTTTTTCTCCTCTCTCATTACCTCTCCTGTCAGGACCCTGGCATTGTGCCCAGTGGAAGAAAAACAGTAAATTTCCATTAAAGATCATCAGTGGGGTTTCCATTGGATTTCTAGGTGCCACCTTTGAGAGTTGCAAAGGCTCCCATTACAGAAGCTGCCCAAACTAGGTGTTTTGGAATTCTTGGCTCCCTAGAATGGAAAACCACTACTCACCCTTTTATTCCACTTCCCCCTTTTCCAGTTTGTATCCTGTTGTTCCATATGTGCCCCTCCCCATCTTCTCTGGTTCATCTCTCTCCCTCTCTCCCTTTGCCCCTGGATCTAGTCTGCCATCAAGTCTGGCCAACAACTTTCTTGACTAGACTTGCCTTGAATCTCCCTCTTCCTTTTTTTCCAGAGCTAGACCTCCCCAACTAGCCCCTAAATACCTCACGTGTTTGTCTCCCTCCAGCCTCATGAGGTAAGAGCTGAGGCTCTACCTGCGTAGCTGCATCTTTTTCTTTATGGTGCTGTGCAGTTCTCACTATATTGAAATTGACAGAAAACACAAATCCTTATTTCCAAGGGCAAAGAATTACATGACTTTCTGATCATGCCAGCCACAGCAAATACCTTCTATTCAGTGTTGTTCAGCATCTACGCCTCACCCTCAGCACAGCTGCTGTGTTTTCTTCATTTACGTAGACTGAAGGCAACTAAGTTGTCTCCAGACCATGAGGTTGATGAGAGGATGGAAATGGAAGACAATAGTGATGACACAGAAAGGTCAGGTAGCAGATGGCAGGGGCACTTTACCAAACTTCTGTGAATGTCTACAGTTTAAATTCCAAAATCATTCTACAGGTTTGGCATTGGGCCACCCTGGGATGTAGATTCCAATCAGGCCAAGCAGCAGTTGATGTGAGAGGAGGGAAGAAACGTCATGCCATGCTCATGTTCCTACAAGTTTTCTCTTTGGAGAGAAGAAAGGGCAAAACTTGGAAAAACAGAAGAATGAAAAAAAAAAAAGACTTACCTTGGGCTCAAGTTAATTTAAAACTATTATAATGGTTCCTTGAAGGTTACATATAGCAGTAACTAAGATTTTATATAATAATGTATTATGTTTAGATATAGAAGACCTTTAAAAAGACAGGGAGGAAATGAAATATCACTCATATTAATTAATGTAATCTTGTGGGTATTCTTCTTCACCTGACCATTTCATGGCCCCAGATAGCTTGGTTTGGCTCTATTTCTTTTTTTAAAAAAACAGTTACTCTTGGGATCTAGTTCTGCTCTTTCTAAGCAGAGAAAGCTACAGTTAAGTTACCCACATAATTTATCATAAATATCTTTAAACCTGGTTGCTTAGCTCTTCTTCAGAATGTTAGGTCTTGAACAAATTATATTTTAGATATCCATGATTAAATTGGCAAGACGTGCAAGTTGAATGTAGTCCAATTGTGTTTTAGAGATTTTTCTCCAAACACATCTTCTCTTCACTAATTCATAAAGATTTAGGTCTACAAAGCAATCTAGTTTTCCAATTCCGAATGCCTGAGGGAACAGAGAAATCATAGGGTCTTTGGTGAAGAACACCCTATTCAAAGAGTATGCTTATGAAAGTAAAAATAAAATGGTATGGCTCGTTGGTATAAGACAGTTTTTTCTTTTCTTTTCTTTTTTTGAGACAAAGTCTCACTCTGTCGCCCCGGCTGGAGTGCAGTGGCACGATCTTGGCTCACTGCAACCTCCGCCTCCTGGGTTCAAGCAATTCTCCTGCCTCAGCCTTCCAAGTAGCTGGGATTACAGGCACACACCACAATGCCCAGCTAATTATTTTTGTATTTTTAGTAGAGACGGGGTTTCACCACGTTGGCCATGGTGGTTTCAAACTCCTGACCTCAAGTGATCTGCCTGCCTCGAGCTCCCAAAGTGCTAGGATTACAGGCATGAGCCACCATGCCCAGCCAAGAAATATTTTGTTATGGAAAAAATTTTAGTGGAAAACTGCTCCTTTGTTTCTGTTAACTAGTAATCTTTATTATTTAGATAAGCAAAAGTCATTAATATTATCTATTGTATTCTACTCATGTTGCTTAATTGTGTTTTCCTCCCATACGCACTGGAACCCTGGATACAGAATGAAGATTTGGGTACATGTTACCGGTCTGCCATTTAACAAATGTGTGCTTGTGGGAAAGTTTTGTTTTTCCCTATTTGTAAAATAGAGGTCATAATAATAATATCTACTTCTCAACGAGGTTGGAGAATTGATTTTGAGAATAAATGTGAAAAGCAGGTTTATAACAATAAAAGATTTATGTATTCATCCAATGAACATTTATTGAGTTTCTGTTAGGTAACAAACACTATCCTAGGAATTGGGACTATAACAATGGAAATCAAAGCCCATCTCTATGGCACTTTGCTGTGCAATGGAGCCCATATTCAAGCAGTTAAAGAATGAGATACTTCCTTGAATTAAAGTCTATACAAAGTGCAGGAAGAGCAAGGAAAGCACTCAAACCTGCCTGGAGTTCTCACAAGAGCTTTGCAGAGAAGATAGACATTTGAGCTAAATTGAAGGAGGAGGAAAATTTTCTCAAATGATTGAGCAGTGGAAATTGATCCAGTGAGAAGAAATAGAATGTGTGCAGACCCAAAAGCATGAGGGAAGATGGTACATTTATCATCTGGAGCTCAGGATGAAGAATTGAGTTGCAAATAGAGATCTGGGAATTCTCATCATAGAAGAAGCAATTGAATCCTGGATAGAATGAGAGAAGAGAGTTAAGGATTGTTTCAGAGGGAAGATGGGGATAAACATCAAGTAAACCCATGAAGAGGAATGAGAAGTAGTAGCCTGGGAGGTAGATGGGAAGCCAGGGTAACGCAATGTTTTGGCAATTAATGGAAGAGAAAATTCCAAGAATAAGGGAGTGGCAATAGTTTCAAATACAGCTGAGAGATCAAACAAGGTATCTACTAAATTAAAAACTTAGATGTCTAGATCATCTTAATGAGGATCAGTGAAGAGGTAAGAAGTGGAAGCTTACAGCAATGTTTTGAGGTGTTAATAGGAAGTCAAAAGGTGAAAAGATTATTATCTCACCTTTGGCTGAATATGGAAAGAGAAAGCTGAGACATTGTCAGAGAAGAATGAGAGGGTCAAAGATGTTAGGGAATGTTGACTCTTATTTCCAGCAGCTTTGCTAGGAGAAGAAACCTTATGGAGATGTAACTAGGGAAGACTGTAATGTTACAGGAGATGTTTCAGTTCGAATAAAAAAGACTGGAACATTTTTTAAAAATTTTTACATATATATAGTATATATATCTGCATAATTTAGAACATTTTGAGTCCCCACAAAGTACATTGTGATGTTTTTATCAATTAAAATATGAGTATGAGTATTATAGCCTATGGCTGAAGATAGATTTTAGAAACACAGGTAATTTTCTTTAAGTTCAAGCTGAGAGGAACAGTTATCCATCCTTTCATTTAAGAAGTATATTAGGGGCCAGGTTCTGTGGCTTATGCTTGTAATCCCAACACTTTGGGAGACCAGGGCGGGTGGATCACCTGAGGTCAGAAGTTCAAGACCAGCCTGGCCAACATGGTGAAACCCTGTCTCTACTAAAAATATAAAAAAAATTAGCTGGGCATGGTGGTGGGCACCTGTAATCCCAGCTACTCAGGAGGCCGAGGCAGGAGAATTGCTTGAACCCAGGAGACAGAGGTTGCAGTGAGCTGACATGGTGCCTCTGCCCTCCAGCCTGGGCGATGGAGTGAGACTCTGTCCCCCGCCACCACCACCCCCAAAAAGAAATATACGTAAAAGACAAGTGTGTTCCCTGCTGTTCTAGAACTTGCAGTCTAACAGATGAGGCAGATACCACTGATAATATCATAAAAACGATTATTGAAACAAAAGTATTTTCAGTCTCATTCTAGATATGAAAAGTATGTTATGTCTCATTCTAGATATGAAATCTCACGTTTCTACTTTTCAAGTTGTTAAGAAGTATCACAACTATCCCCATTGCTATCCACAAAGATTTCTCATTTCAGCAGGCATTTATTGGACATAGAATGTTGTCAGGCCATTAGGCATAAGAGAAAACAAGGAGTTGGAAGATATATGTTCTGCCATGATAGAAATAATTGTGCTAACTGAACCCAAACCTTTTAAGAGTAAAATATAATATAGGGTCACATAAAATAAGTTTAAATGAGAGATAGATCAAACAATTTTCATAGGAGTTTTATAGATTTACTTTGATACACGTGAAGCTTTATTTATTTATTTATTTTTTTTACTGCTCTTTTAACTTATTAAGATCATGGAAATTAGAACTATAAGGGATATTATTGATTGTGTAATCTGTTAATCTATTTTTCAAATCGGAAAACTGACATCCAGGCTGGGCACAGTGGCTGCCACCTGTAATCCCAGCACTCCGGGAGGCCAAGGCAAGCAAATCACCTGAGGTCAGAAGTTTGAGACCAGCCTGACCAACATGGTGAAACCTCATTTCTACTAAAAACACAAAATTAGCTGGGCATAGTGGTGTGTGCCTGCAATCCCAGCTACTCGGGAGGTTGAGGTGGGAGAATCGCTTGAACGTGGGAGGCAGAGGTTTCAGTGAACTGAGATTCCGCCTCTGCACTCCAGCCTGGGTGACAAGATTGAAACTCCGTCTCCAAAAAAAAAGAAAAAGAAAACTGATATCCAGAGAAATGAGGGACTTACCTAAGATCCACAACTTAATCAAAAATTGACATTCTAAGCATATACTTCCATTTGCATGTTATGCAGTCATTAAAAATTGAGCTATAATGTTAAATACAACAGGAAGATTTTTATGATACAGGGTTAAAATTTTTGAGTATCGCTTCTTTGTGATATCCCAGTTTAAACTGTTTTTTTGTGTGTGTTCTTTCCCTAGTTCTATTCTTCCCAGTTAAAACTCATGATGGTCAGTTTTAGAGTCTTCAAACTAGACAGCCATAACATGTATGTATGTATACATGTATGTATCATATATACATAACATATATGTACACATACATACATGTTATGGCTCTCTAGAAGACTCCAAATTTTTTATATATAATGAAAATTTATATATGTACATATATAATGAAAATTATATATGTACATACATGATGAAAATTTATATACGTATACATATATATAATCAAAATTTGTTTCTTTCCTATTCCTGAATATTATTTATTTTATGCTCTTCAAACTATACAGCTAGGATATACATTATGATAGAGTCTCAATTACAAGTATCTTTGCTTTCTTCCTGAGTTTAAATGAAATATTTTTAATATTTTAATATTGAGCTTGGTGTTTAATGTACACTTTTGTAGATACCCTTTATTACATTACACAAATGTTTAATCCTATCCTTAGTTTGAATATTTTATTATGAATCATTGTTGAATTTTATTAAATAATTTCTGAATCTAATTAGTCCCCGAATCTTTATTTATTTATTTTTTACTTCTTTTTTTTCTTTCAGTTTTTGTTTTAAGCTCAAGGGTACATTTACAGGATGTGCAGGGTTGTTACATAGGTAAACATGTGCCATGGTGGTTTACTGCACAGATCACCCCATCACCCAGTTATTAAGCTCAGCATCCATTAGCTATTCTTCCTGATATTCTCCCTCCCCCCAATGCTCTCCCATCTCCCACAACCCCCAACAGGTGCCCAGTGTGTGTTGTTCTCCTCCCTGTGTCCATGTATTCTCATCAGTCAGCTCCCACTTATAAGTGAGAACATGTGGCATTAGGTTTTCTGTTCCTGTGTTAGTTTGCTGAGAATAATTGCTTCCAGCTTCATCCATGTCCCTGCAAAGGACATGATCTCATTCCTTTTTATGGCTGCATAGTATTCCATGGTGCATATTTATCACATTTTCTTTATCCAGTCTATCACTGATGGGCATTCAGGTTGATTCCATGACTTTGCTATTGTGAATAGTGCTGCAATGAAAATACACATGCATGTATTAATATCTTAGAATGATTTGCATTCCTTTGGGTATATACCCAGTAATGGGATTGCTGGGTCAAATGGTATTTCTGCCTCTAGGTCTTTGCCCTGAATCTTTTAATCTATTAATGTATTTAATCAACTTGTAGATTTTCTCTCTCTCTGTCTTTTTTTTTTTTTCCAGATAGAGTCTCGCTCTATCACCAGGCTGGAGTGCAGTGGCATAATCTCGGCTCACTGCAACCTCCACCTCCCAGGTTCAAGTGATTCTCCTGCCTCAGCCTCCCAAGTAGCTGGGACTACAGGCGCACACCACCATGCCTGGCTAGTTTTTGTTTTGTTTTGTTTTGTTTTGTATTTTAGCAGCAACAGGGTTTCACCATGTTGGCCAGGATGGTCTCAATCTCCTGACCTCATGATCCACCCACCTCGGTCTCCCAAAGTGCTAGGATTTCAGGCATGAGCCATCGCACCCGGCATTTTTTTTTTTTTTTTTTTTTTGAGACAGGATATCTCTCTGTTGCCCAGGTTGGAGTGCAGTGGTGCAATCTCGACTCGCAACATTCACATCCCAGACTCAAACGACCCTCCCACTTCTGCCTCCCACGTAGCTGGGACTACAAACATACCACCATGCCTGGCTGATTTTTGTTTTTTGTTTTTTGTTTTTGTTTTTGTTTTTTTTATAGAAAATGGGTTTCACCATGTTGCCCAGGCTGGTCTTGAACTCCTCAAGTGATCCACCCACCTTGGCTTCCCAAAGTGCTGGGATTACAGGCGTGAGCTCCCATACCCGACCTGATTGGTAGATTTTCTAATGTTAAACAGACCTTAAATTTTTTCAATCAGTTCAACTTGATTATAATATATGTATACAATCTCTAGATTTATTATCAGAATTGTTATATATACAATAAAAGAATAGTAAAACACACCCTAATGTTATCACCCAGCCTTAAAAGATATCAGTATTTTGCTATTTTTTTCTTCATCTATCCTTCCCCTACCTCCATTTTTTAGAGTATTTAAAAGCAAATCTAAGACATCATGTCATTTCACCCATAAATATCATAATACGCATCATTAACTGGTAGGCACTTTTAGAAGATATAGCAGCCATCCCATTATTACACCCAAAAGAATTAATGGAAGTTCCTTAATATAATTTAATACCTGTTTTATACTCACATTTTCAGGAAAGTCTCTGAGGTACTTTTTATGTAATTTTTGTCCTCCCCACATTATTATATAAAAGGAGGTTCATACACTGGAAATTGCACACCACTTTTAGGTCTCTTAAAGCTTCTTTATAGCAGTCTCTACACCATTCATTCCCTTTTGTAAGACATTGACTTGTCAGGGAAACTGGATCATTTGTCCTACAATATTCATTCTGCATTTTGCTAATTGCTTCCTCATGGCACCATTTAACTTATCCTTCAGTCCCCACTTTTCCTGTTAACCAAAATTCACATCTAGAGGCATTATTTAGGTTAGGTTCAATTTTTCAGTCAAGAACACTTCATAGGTGGTACTGTGTCTTTCCTATTGCATTGCATTGTGATGTACGAAATATCTGATTGTCCCACACTTGGTGATGTTAAGATTAATCGGTGGACACAGGTGGAATCAGCCATCGTAAAGTCTCCCGTCGTCATTTACCTAATGGTTTCAGCATCCATCTACAATTATTACCCACATGTATTATTTCATTACAGGTTGTAAAATGGTGATTCTCTAATTCTATTATGAATCTTGCATTTATTAACTAACTCTTTTTCGTAAAAGAACGTTTCCTTGTCAACTTTTTAGGTATAATGAAACAGAGTTCATACAGGAAAGATAGGATAAATGCTTCATTCTTTTCCTTTATTTATCAACTTTCAGACTATGAATTTTTGTCCTAGCAGCCACCAGTGATGATCAATGAGGTGGTTTTGGTTTTGTGTTTTTGCTACCATGGATTTTTATAGTTTTGATGTGTTTCTATCCAATAGAGTTATTCCTTTTGATTTTCAAGTTATCCCATGTTAGGCCACTAGAAGCCACTTCTCAATTTATTCTATTTTCTTTTGACATAATTTCATTCATCTTTAAAAGTCTCTTCGCTTTCTGGAACAACAAGATGTTCCAGGCTAAGCTTTTTTTTCTTTTTTTTTTTCTTGCCTTTATCAGATATAGAGTCAGCCATTTCTTCAAGAAGCTCTGGTTCCTTTAAATGGGTATGATTTGTTGATATTTTGTATGTGATTTTTGCATCTATATTCAAGAGTGATATTAGAGATATCCATATGTGTATGTGTTAAACACACATTGCCTTGTAATTTTTTGTTATCAAGTTTTTAGTAGGCTCATAGAAAAGTTAAGGCATGTTTTACCTTTTTCTATGCTCTGAACTAATTTGTGTAAGAGGAGAATTACCTGTTTCTCGACTGCTTGTGTATTTACCGGTAAGCCCTCTAAGGATAATTTTTTTTTTTGGGGGGGGGGAAGGAATTTCGCTCTCGTTGCCCCATCTGAAGTGCAGTGGTACAGTCTTGGCTCACTGCAACCTTTGCCTCCTGGGTTCAAGTGATTCTCCTGCCTCAGCCTCCTGAAGAGCTAGGATTACAAGCGCCCACCACCACTCCCGGCTAATTTTTGTATTTTTAGTAGAGATGGGGTTTCACCATGTTGGCCAGGCTGGTCTTGAACTCCTGACCTCAGGTGATGCACCTGCTTCGGCCTCCCAAAGTAGTGGGATTACAGGTGTGAGCCACTGTGCCCAGCCAGGATAATGTTTTCTTTTTGAAAACATGCTTATCTAATCTGTCACTGATGGACATTTGGGTTGATTCCAAGTCTTTGCTATTGTGAATAGTGCTGCAATAAACATACGTGTGCATGTGTCTTTATAGCAGCATAATTTATAATCCTTTGGGTATATACCCAGTAATGGGATGGCTGGGTCATATGGTACATCTAGTTCTAGATCCTTGAGGAATCGCCATACTGTTTTCCATAATGGTTGAACTAGTTTACAATCCCACCAACAGTGTAAAAGTGTTCCTATTTCTCCACATCCTCTCCAGCACCTGTTGTTTCCTGACTTTTGAATGATTGCCATTCTAACTGGTGTGAGATGGTATCTCATTGTGGTTTTGATTTGCATTTCTCTGATGGCCAGTGATGATGAGCATTTTTTCATGTGTTTGTTGGCTGTATGAATGTCTTCTTTTGAGAAATGTCTATTCATATCCTTTGCCCACTTTTTGATGGGGTTGTTTGTTTTTTTCTTGTAAATTTGTTGGAGTTCTTTGTAGGTTCTGGATATTAGCCCTTTGTCAGATGAGTAGATTGCAAAAATTTTCTCCCATTCTGTAGGTTGCCTGTTCACTCTGATGGTAGTTTCTTTTGCTGTGCAGAAGCTCTTTAGTTTAATGAGATCCCATTTGTCAATTTTGGCTTTTGCTGCCGTTGCTTTTGGTGTTTTAGACATGAAGTCTTTGCCCATGCCTATGTCCTGAATGGTACTACCTAGGTTTTCCTCTAGGATTTTTATGGTATTAGGTCTAACATTTAAGTCTCTAATCCATCTTGAATTAATTTTCGTATAAGGAGTAAGGAAAGGATCCAGTTTCAGCTTTCTACTTATGGCTAGCCAATTTTCCCAGCACCATTTATTAAATAGGGAATCCTTTCCCCATTTCTTGTTTCTCTCAGGTTTGTCAAAGATCAGATGGCTGTAGATGTGTGGTATTATTTCTGAGGACTCTGTTCTGTTCCATTGGTCTATATCTCTGTTTTGGTACCAGTACCATGCTGTTTTGGTTACTGTAGCCTTGTAGTATAGTTTGAAGTCAGGTAGCGTGATGCCTCCAGCTTGGATTAAGAAAATGTGGCATATATACACCATGGAATACTATGCAGCCATAAAAAAGGATGAGTTTGTGTCCTTTGTAGGGACATGGATGCAGCTGGAAACCATCATTCTTAGCAAACTATCACAAGAACAGAAAACCAAACACCGCATGTTCTCACTCATAGGTGGGAACTGAACAATGAGATCACTTGGACTCGGGAAGGGGAACATCACACACCGGGGCCTATCATGGGGAGGGGGGCGGGGGGAGGGATTGCATTGGGAGTTATACCTGATGTAAATGATGAGTTGATGGGTGCAGCACACCAACAAGGCACAAGTATACATATGTAACAAACCTGCACGTTATGCACATGTACCCTACAACTTACAGTATAATAATAATAAATAAATTAAAAAAAAAAAAAGATTTAAACAAAATTAGACTATATTTTTCTCATCCTGTCTTTTTTCTCTAAGAGAACCAAGGTTCCATGATGACTTCAAGAAATAAATTAATGAGCTTTCCTTAATATTTATACATGGAAACATATTGTATAAAATTATCTCTCTAAAAATTTTTGGTAGGATTCTTATCTGATGTTACGGAAACTAAAGCTTTTTTTTTTCTTTTCGGTGAGAGTAGTTAACATGTTTGATGAAATTTTCAGAGTCTTTAATGTTCATTGGTCTATTCAGGTTTCATATTTACATTTGTGCCAGTTCTAATATTTTACATATTTGGGGGAAATTTATTCATTTTTTGTAGGCTTTCAAATTTACTGATATATATTGGATCCTATAACTGTATTAAATTAATTTAAATTTCAAAAAAAAAAAAAAAAAAAAAAAGAAAACATGCTTATCTACTGATTCGGTGTTGGTAATATTTATTTTACCACCAGCTCAGCTGTGACTTCAACAAAAAAAATAATTTTTAATATTTTCCATAGCATTTTAGGTGTTTTCTATTGGGAGAATTATCTCAGCACATCTGGTACAGTATATTGACTTATGATTTGTTTTTAAGGAAGGCAAGATGGAAGAAAAAGTTTCAATTACCCCAGAGCCTAACTCTTCATTCTCTTTTATTATCGAATTGTTGTGGCTTCAAAGTCTTAGTTGTAAAGTCTCTTTCCTCACACAGCTTCCCGTCCCATTTTTCTTGCCTTCCATCATGGCAGAATTATTCAAGACATGTTTATGGGATTTCCAGCAGAGCTTTAAAATAAAAGATTGGCTACAGTATGATATCCTGGCTAAATTTTCTGTTTCTCAAATACTCAGAAGAAGAAAAAATGCACAATTCTGTCTGAACTACTAAATCTTTAGGAAAATTACAAATTCTGAATTGTTGGAGCATCACAGTGAGTGGCAAAAAAGCAAAGGGACTTGCCAGTTGACTCAAGGCAGTGAGATGTTGGGTACAGCTGGTGTTTTTAATTAGTTACAAAAGATATTTTCTCTACAGTTGACTATTCAAGTATGAGTGTAATAATGACTCTAAGGCTTATATCATAAAATGTTGTCACTTCATCAATTTTAATTCTAATTCTTCTAAAGAGGTTTACCCTTCAAAGAAGCTAAATCTGAGATGTCACATAAAATAGGCTTATTAATGCGTTTATCAACATCTGGAACGTACAGCATGTTCTCCCTACTGATTGATTCTAAAGAGGACTTTAAGATTTGAACAACGCAATCAACTAATTGACATTTATAGGATACTCTGGACATTTATAGGATATTCAGTCAGAATACACATTATTTTCAAGTGTAGATGGCACAGTTACCTCAATAGACTGCATTCTGGGCCATGAAACAACTTTTCAATAAATGAAAAAGATCCAAGTCACACAAAGTATGTTTACTAATTAGACTGGAACTAAATTAGAAATGAATAACAAAAAGATCTCTGCAAAAATTTTCAAAATATTTAGAAATGAAATAACCATTGCTAAGTGAGCCATGTACCAAAGAGGAAATCAAGGAAAATTATAAAGTATTTTGAAGTGAGATTTCACTAGAGCATTACTTGAGAGGGGGAATTTATAGCGCTAAATTTCTGTTAGTAAAGAAAAAAGGTCTTCATACAATGACCTTGGCTTCCACTTTAAACTAGAAACTAGAAAATAAAGGCTAAATGAGACCTAAAGTAAGCAGGAAAACAACAAAACAAAACAAAGATGAGAGCAGAAATTAATTTAAATTGAAAAACAATAGAGAAAAAATCAGTAAAAATAAAAGCAGTTCTTTGAGGGAAACAACTAAATGGATAAACATTTAAAAAGGTCAATCCAGAAAAAAAGAAGAATTAAATTACCATATCAGAATGATAGAGAGGCTATTACAGACTGTGTAGAAATTAAAAAGAGAATATTACAAACAACTCTGCTCATCTACATTCAACAATATAGATGGAATGGACCAATCCCTAGCAAACCACAGACAACCAAAACTCATCCAAGATTCAACAGAATCTGAGTAGTCCTGTAACTGTTTAAAAAGTTGAATTCGTAGTTAAAGTTCTGTCAAAAAAGAAACCTCCAGACCCAAATGGTTTCACTGCAGTTTTTTACCAAACATTTAAAGAAGAAATAACAGCATGTCTACCCAATGTCTTCTCAACTAATTTTATAAAGCCAGAATGAGCCTGACACAAAAACCAGACAAAGATAATAAAATAAAGAATAACACTATAGAGCACAAAAATTCTCAACAAAATATTACCAAATCAAACTCAGCAATATAGAAAAAGAAATAATACAATACGACCAAGAGCAACCTATACTGGAAACTGTAGGCTGATTTATTACTTTTAAAAATCAGTCAGTGTAATCCACCACCTTAATACTGTAAAGAAGACACTATCAATTGAGGCAGATAACAAAACTCAATATTCTTTCATGATAAAATCTCTCAGCAAACTAGAAAAAGGAGGGAGTTTATTCTACCTGATAAAGAGTATCTACTAAAAAACCCAACCAAACAAACAAAAAGTCACTACAGGTAACATCAAACTTAGTGTGAAAGACTGAACATTTCCCCCCAACACTGGAGAAGGCAGTGATGTCCAATCTCACTGCTTCTATTCAACATTGTACCGGGAGTCCTAGCCAATGCAGTAAGAAAAAGAAATGAAAATTATATAGATCAGAAAGGAAACAAAACTACCCCCATTTGCATAATATGCAGTTTTGGTTGTCTATGTAGAACATCCAAGGAATCTACCAAAAACTACTAGAAGTTTAAGTGAGTTTAGCAAGGTAGCAGGATACAAGATGATCAGACAAAAATTAACAGTATTTCCATTGGTAAATGAAATTAAAAATCAATACTATTTAAGAAATAGGGATAAAATGGGGGAAATGATATAGGGCTAACAAAATATGTATGGGATCTGTATGCCAAAAACTAAAAAGTGCTGATGAAAGAAATCAAAGAAGACCTAAATAAATGGAAAAACATATCTTATTTATGGACAAGAATACTTAACATGGTAGTGATGTTAATTCCCCACAAATTGGTCTATAGATTTTACGCCATTCCACTCACAATCCTATGAGGTTATTCTATATATACACAATCTGATTCTACAATGTATATGAAAGGCAAAGGAATAAGAATAGTTAAAACAATTTGGAAAAGAAATAAAGTTGGAGGAATTACATTACTCAGTTTTAAGATTTACTATAAAGCTTCCGTTATCAAGACAGGGTGGTATTGGCAAAGAGAGAGACAAATAGATCAATGGAACAGAATAAAAAGTTCAGAAATAGATTCATATAAATGTGGCAAATTGATTTTTGGCAAAGTTGCATAGCAACTCAATGGAGAAAGAATTGTCTTTTTAACAAATCATGTTTTTAAAATAGAAATCTACATATGCAAAAACAAATAAAGCAAAACTCTCAACCAAAACCTTATACCTTATGGAAAAATTAACTCAAAATAGATCATTTGTCTAAGTTCAATGTATAAAACTTTTCAAAGAAAACCTAGGAGAAAAATCTTTGTGACCTAGGATTAGGCAAAGAGTTCTTAGATATGACACAAAAAGCATAATTCAAAAAATAAAAGAGTGATAAATCTTAATCAGAACTATTAATTGGACTTAATCGAACTATTTTTTTCTCTTATTATAAAATGTTGAACATGTACTTACCATACAACCCAGGAGTCCTATTGCTGGATATTTACTCTAGAGAAATAGAAAATTATGTTTGCACAAAAACCTATACATGCATATTTATAACAGCTCCCTTCATAAGCACCCCAAAATTCACCAAGATACCATTCAACAGAGGAATGGATAAACAGCCTGGTACCTTTGTACCATGGAATACTACTCAACAAGTAAAAGAGACACACTGCTAGATACACTACATGTAATACCTTGAATAAATCTCAAAAGTATGCTGAGTGAAAGAAGTCATTGTCAGAAAATTACACGCTATATAATCTCATTTATTTGACTTTTTTTTGAGACAGAGTCTCGCTCTGTCACTCAGGCTGGAGTGCAGTGCGATCTTGGCTCACTGCAACCTTTGCCTCCCGGGTTCAAGCGATTATCCTGCCTCAGCCTCCTGCGCAGCTGGGACTACAGGCGTACACCACCACGCCCAGCTAATTTTTGTGTTTTTAGTAGAGACGGGGTTTCACCGTGTTGGTCAGGTTGGTCTCAAACTCCTGACGTGGTGATCCACCTGCCTCGGCCTTCCAAAGTGCTGGGATTACAGGCGTGAGCCACCGTGCCGGGCCTATTTGACATTCTTAAAAAACAAAATTGCAGTGTTGTATTAGGTTGATGCAACCGTAATTACAGTTTTCACCATTACAGTTTCGCCAGATAGGAGGCTAAGCATTACTTTCGCCATTACTTTTAATGGCAAAAACCGCAATTACTGTTGCACCAATCTGTAGAACAAATCAGTGATTACTAGGGGTTAAAATTGGGGGTAGACTTTGGTTATGGCATTTATAGGATGAACTGGAGAGGACAGTCTGTTACAGTTATCCATATAGGAGGGGATAAGGGCTTGAACTAGAAGGGTATACTGATTATACATCTGTAGACCCAGGACCAGCATTAGAAATAGAAGTGTATGTGTCTGGCATGGAATCCCTTATATGGTGATAGGGTGGACTTTTGGATGCTAACCTGGCCTTTCCTCAAATGTAGGTAAGAAAGGCAGCAAGCCTACAGCTCAGAGTTTCTCTGACTGGGTGGCTTTCTCCTTCCTCTCAAGCTGTCAGTACCTCCAAATATTGCACATGCCTTTGTGAGGAGCTAGGGTGGCATGGAGAGCTGTGCCCACGTACCTGTGTTATCTGGTGTATATTTACTCTTTCAGTGCTATTGCTGGTATCATTGATAGCCGGGGACTTGTTGAGCAGGAGAGGGTTTGAAAGGGAGGATGTTGCATTCAATAGCCAGCACATGGGAAGCTCTTTACAGTTTGCTGAATGAATGGAGGAATGAAATCCTTCGAGACACTTTAAAAGGTATGTTCCTTAAGGCAATTAAAGAAAAAAAAAAAGGACTAGATTCAGGGGAAAAAAAAAATTGTCTTGAATGCCAACTCTGAATGGTAATGGGTGCCTAGAGCTCCCAGTTGAGTGGAAAATGAAGGCTGTGTCTTGGCTCCCTGAGAAAATGTGCCAGGCATAATCCTCAATGTCTGCCTAGATCATAGGAGAAGGAATGGAGGATAGGAGGCTAAGCAGAGGCTGAGGAAGAATTCAGATTGGGCAGACTGGGACTGGAGCATCATCAACAAAGGTGAAAGTTGAAGCCTTTTCAGTAGATGAGCATCTGAAAGACGAAATGCAGAGGGTAAGAGAAGTCCCACATTACTGGAATGTGTTCCCTGATCACCTTCCTCTCCTGTTCCCAGCTACCTTTCAGTTGGGCTGAGTGGGAAACAGGGAAACATAGCTGTAGCTATTCTTTAGACACATTTAATACTATGAGTATAGATTGCTGTTAATAGCAGCAAGGACACAAATTTTGCTGTCTTATGTTTGAATCCTGGCTCTATCGCTTAGTAGCTCTGTGATGTTGGCCAAGTGTCTTAGCCTTTCAGAGCTGGTTTTCTCACCTGTAAGAATAGAATGATAATAACTTGTAAAAACTTTGCAGTATGAATGAAGTGTGAAATAAAATAGGTGTTCAATAAATAGTAGTTATTACAGGTATTGCAGAGTTACTCAAATGCAATACTGTATTTACCAATGGGATATTACTTTTATGTGGCAGTAGATTATTATAAATAGTCAAGGATTTAAGAATGTAATTGCAGGATGTTTCTTTCATCATCATTTGCTGCATAATCCTAGCAAAGTAATTTTAGTATTAATTAGCTGAATGCTACTGGAACTGGTGATAGCTTTGTTATACAGAACTAAATAAAACGATGGTAGTCATTTAAATGTTGTACTACCTGTATCTGTTAAACGCTGTAATAAAATTGGCGACTTATAACTGTATCCGGCTCATCTCTGTTTCATTTCTCCCTGGTCTCCTATAAAATCTCCCTGGTGATTTTCTTTAGTTAAAAGTGCAGTCTGTTCTGCCTATTGAATAATATCATAAACACACACACACACACACACAAGCCACCTTAAACATGGAAAGTGTGTCTAAGATGTTTGCCACTTTCTACATTTGGATGAGGCTCCTAAAAGTTCTAATCACATCGAAAGAGATACCCCTCTTTCTGATGTCATTCTCTGGCATCTTCTGTGAGTTATTCCTACACCTCACTGAATTCCCTTCTTCTAGACCACGAAATAGTACATTGACTTCTCTCTGAATAATGGTAAATTGTGTTACTGTGGCATTCAGACACATCCTCCCTGTGGGTTTTTATGTGGTTTGTCATCCATTTTTTGAAACAGCATTGGGCATGAATTGGCGCCTGCTTTCCTGAGCCTCATTGTTCACCCACATAGAGAACAGGCTCCAGCTACTCCTGCTTCTTGTATTTCACCATGCACTGCGTGCCGCTGCATGCCTCTGTGTTCTTTTACCATCTTACCCTCACTATTCAGAATGCCTTTTCTGGTTTTCACAAAAACTCACCCTTCAAGCGCCCACTGACACATCTGGGAAGCCTTCCTGGGAATTCATCAAAGGGCGTAGATCCTTCCTCTTCTGTGTTCCTGCAGCATCTGGTATGGCCTCTGTCACAGCCTTCCTCATATAAGCCAGCAACTGGTTGCTTTCTTGTATGTCTTCTCACCCCTAAAGATAACCAACAGCCCCCTGCGGATAAAGACTTTATCTTGCTTCTTTTTGTGTCCATAACACCTATGCCAGTGTCTTGCACAGAATAGAAATAATTAAATGCTAAATGAAATAACCTTGCCCTCTAACGTTCTTTCTCGTGGTTGACAATAGCACTGTGCTATTACATAGTGTTCATTGCAGAGGCTTCTGGAAGATCTCACTTGCCTTCCAGACTTTGGTGTGTCCTGTGTGTAAGACCTTTGTATCGGATAGGAAAACTCCCTCATGTTGTAGTGACCAATTTCTTTAATTTCTTTCCCCTTCCTGGAAATCTCTTTAATTAAATTTTCCGAGGCCTTACGCTGGTGACCTAAAGGCCCCAAGGGATTACGTGTGTAGGAACTAACCTGGCTCTGAGCCTAAGAATGGTTTATTGCTTCGGAGAAATTACTTTCTGGACAATTTAAACTGGATTTTCCTTCTGTATATGTTTTTAGATAATAATGGAAAAAAATCATAAATTACCCAGAACCTAGGAAAGAGGGTTTTAACCTTGTTGTATTACATAAGTCACCTAACTAGGAAATGAGCATTTTCAAAGATGCCAACAAAAACCTGATAATCTTGAGTCTCTGGTCCAGTTGATTCCCCATTAGATTCATACTCTCATCCCCATTAATGGTTAAATAGGTAAACACATGTACTCAGTCTCTTTGGTATTTTTTGAGAGAGAAGTCATTTAAGTGAATATGTGTTCAACAAATCTTTCATGAGAATCTGTTTGAGGTAAGGCATTGTACTAGGCACTTTGAGGGATGCAGTTCCTTAAGGACAACATTGTCCCTACTCGCAAGGTAAGAAACAGAAAGAAAGCAACACAAAAATGGCATTATGCCTTGTGAGAAGTATAGGAGCATGCTTTTGGAGGTCAGAGAAAAAGAAGGCTCTAACACAGCCTGAGCTGTGTTAGAGAAGATTGTGTGTTAAAGCCAAATCTCCTGGTAAAATGTCCAAGAAATCCATCTTACTTGCAATGTAGGGACAAAATAGGATGGCTTCCATTATCTTTTAAAATAATTTGGAGATTTAAAATGTATACATATCTTCAATCCTAACTTTCATATCTTTAGTTTTACAGTATGAGATTAAGATAAACATACACGAATGGCACTTATCCTCAAAGTCCTTATCCCACAGGCTAATGGGCAGAGTCTTGGTATGTTAATAATGCTTCTGAAGAAAGAGCAGAAATGTAGCTGAACATGAGAATGTTTGGTTACTTATTCAAAGATATGCTAAATTTAATCTCAAAGAAATCACTTTAGTGGTATCTCTGAATGTTTTCTAAAATAAGATCAATTTCCCTCTGTCTGGGATATTTTAGATATGACCTTGCTTAATGTTGAAAGAGTAGACAAGAAGTTGAACTATTAATGTTTCTTCCATTTCCAAGACTCTCTGCTGACCCTCTCAGCCAATAAAATACAAGGAAGTGGGGCTGAGAAACAATTAATTGCCCTGTTGAACTCATGCTATGAGAGAAGTTGTGCAATGTCCAGGGACACATTCAGTGAATACTTTAGACAAAATACTGTGCTAAGCAGAGGGCCTGGAAAGATGAATCTTATACAGTCCCCATGACAGCACTCATAGCTCCGTGGGGCAACAGTGAACATGCACCTCCTATATTACCATCAATCAATACATAACATAATAAGTGCACAATAAAAGTGAAACAAGTACTATGGGGTAGATAATTCTCCAGGATAGCCTCACAGAATGATCTCATTTGATAATATTGAATAATAAACCCCAAAGTTAGAAAAATGCAAGAATCAAAACACCAAACATATACG
The DNA here is from genome assembly GCF_003255815.1 of Theropithecus gelada. Lineage (NCBI taxonomy): Eukaryota > Metazoa > Chordata > Mammalia > Primates > Cercopithecidae > Theropithecus > Theropithecus gelada. Next base: position 63,238,317 of record NC_037683.1, on the reverse strand, counting down.
AGGGGAGGAAAGCTGTACCCATATTGTCCTGTTTATTAGAAAGAATGTAGATGATTTACTCACTCATAGTCTAGAAAGAAGAGCTTTGCATTGTCTTTCTGGTAGTGATTTTCATGGAGCCATTCAGACGTACCCAGTCTTTTGCATGATCAGGATGGGCCTTATTTTCAAGTGGAATCTTGAGGGTTTTGTGAGGAGGTGTTCTACAGCCAGCCTTTCTGACCCACTAGGCTCTTTCATACTGTTATGGTATTTGAAATGTGGTTCATCGCAAAAGATGATGCCTTGGAGTATTTACGTCTTTCAGTCTTCAGATGACCTCTTATCCACATATCCACCCAGAAAGTGTTTGAATTACCACCTGTGATCTGAATATTAGTTGGCAACTGGCTAAAAACAATGCTGAACTATTAAAGAAAGTAGTACAACCTTTACAAACACTAGTAAAGGTGCTAAGAGGAGAGATAGGGCTGAAATTTGAAACTGATAGTATCTGCTTTGCAATTTTTCTGTACAGTGTGCATTCTCTCTCTTTCTCTCTCCAACTTCCTCTACCCACTCCCCTACTTCAACTTCTCTCTCATTTTCTCTTCCAGCCCTCATCCTCCCAATCTCACTCTCTCAACTAAAAAAAGAAATGTAAAAATATTAGAGTAATGGGAGTTTTCATAGCTGAGTAGAACAACCTTGGCAAGATAGATACAAAATGCACACATGCCATCTTACCACCATTTCTTAGCCAAATTTGCTACTCAAAGAGTTCTATTAGAATAGCAAAAATATACCCTCTCCCAAAAATATACCCTCTGCTAAGCACCAGAAATCCCCAAACATTGCTAAAATATCCAAGAGCACTTCAAACGTCTGAAACTCTGGTTAAGTATAGTTCTTAGTTTTACAGCAATAGTTCTGTGTGAGTTAAAAAAGAAAATTTTCCAGGCACAGCAGCTTGCATCTGTAATCCCAGCTACTCTGCTCAGGGGGCTGAGGAGGGAAGATGGCTTGAGGCCAGGAGTTTGAGACCCTTATGGCATCATAGCGAGACCCCGGGCGCGATGGCTCACGCCTGTAATCCCAGCACTTTGGGAGGCCGAGGTGGGGGGATCATGAGGTCAGGAGATCGAGACCATCCTGGCGAACACGGTGAAACCCCGTCTGTACTAAAAATACAAAAAATTAGCCAGGCATGGTGGTTGTGTGCCTGTAGTCCCAGCTACTCGGAGGCTGAGGCAGGAGAATGGTGTGAACCCAGGAGGCGGAGGTTGCAGTGAGCCGAGATGGTGCCACTGCACTCCAGCCTGGGCGACAAAGTGAGACTCCGTCTCAAAAAAAAAAAAAAAAATAGCTGGACAGGTGGTGCATACCTGTAGTCCCAGCTACTCTGAAAGCTGAAGTGGGAGAATAGCTTGAGCCCAGAAGTTTGAGGCTGCAGTGAACCATGGTCACCCCACTGCACTCCAGCTTGGGTGACACAGCAAGATCCCTGTCTCTTAAGGAAAAAAAAGACCTGTACGATTTGGGAAGTGAGGGGAAAAGATGTTATTATTGAAAGATGAGAAAAATTTCCCAGAAAAGTGCTGACCCCTTTAGCATCAGATGTGGGATGCTTATATTTTCCCCTTTATGTTTAGTTTATTTCACCAAAAGTGTGGCTATAGTAATCCTAATCAGAACACTTTGCTGGAAGGTCACTGACCCCTAAAGTTCTCAGAATCATAAAGAGATCAGATAAGCAGCCTAATTTGTGGCACTACTTGGTTAAGAAAAAAATCCCGGGATAGGAGGGAGAATCCTTGCCTAGGGCCCAGCCCACTGGCCAGCTATGATACACCCAGGAAGTCTCCACGACCCAAGTCATAGAGGGCTGGGATAGAAGAAAGCTTTATAGGAAGAAACTCTTCACTTTGCATTCAAGTTATTCTCTCTCCCTAAAGGGATACCTGCATTTTCAAGTTCCTTTAAAGTTAGATTGGCAAATAATTTCCTAAGTATAAGAAATGTGTCTTAGAAATGTGTAAGAGGTATAAACATTCAGTAATTAATCTGCATTTGGGACTTAGCTTCTGCCTCCTGGAAGCAACCATAATTATGAAATTGTCTACTAATAAGAGCTACTATTGGTTGATTTCTTACTATAGTTAGGAATTTTCTAAGCATTTTAAGTACATTTTCTGCTTGTAAGGTAATGACATCTCAAATGATGAGACTTTAGGTATCAAAGATCACAGATTTAGTGTAGGGACATAGCTCTGAGCCCAGGGGGTTGCACCCTCAACCAAGAAGCCATGCTGCCTCCTGGAAGGAAACTGAGGCCCAGAGATACTTTTTACTTGCCCAAGGCAACTTGACTTGCTGAATTCAAATGTGGGTCCAAATCTTTCTAAATTTTCATGCTCGTAATCTGAAATCAACAAGCTTACACACTAATCAAATGAAGAACAGGGAACAGTTTATCATTTTATTTTTTTCAAGGAAAGCTGTTCCTTAATGAATCTGATTAAGATTATAAAGGGTTTTATTGGGAGGCTTGGAGAACTGTAGCATCTTGGAAGCATTTTTATCATTTTCTGTACACATCCCACATAGCACCTTGCTCTGAAGTCACAGCTCTCTTGACAGACTTTAAGCAGAATGGATATTTTGATGCTTCCCTGATTATCATTCCCAAATGTTTTTTTCTTCCATCTGCCAGTCTAATCATCTAAGACAAATCTTGTAGCAAATTGAAAAACTTGTCATGAAATAAATCTAACTAAAACTTAGTGCACACAATTCTTAATTACTTAGGAATGGACTCAAGAATTATCAGCTATCGTTAGAAAGATTCCAGTTTAGATTTGTATTAATTGAGTTACTGAATTGCTGAACAGGGATATACTCAGCTGTGTTTTCAGTGGATGCTTTCCGTGGCTCAGACTAGGGATAATTCCTGTATTTTTGAACGAAAGCTCCTTGATGGGTAGAAAAACAGGTTCTCGAGCTATGTCATAGAAGTGTGTTACTAAAATATTTGGAAGCTGACTTCTATATCTAAACAAATTATAAGTCACCATAAACAGATATTATAGAAAGTTGATAAAGCAACAATGGCAAAAAGGAAGATAAATATGATTTTTTAAAAGTTTCAATCATTTTGTGCTTCTTGGCTAAGAAATCTATTTCTTTTAGTGCAATTCAACTTAAACTAGAGGAGTTAACTGGCTTTGCCCACATTTTTCTCTTGCTCTCTTAAACTCTCAAGAGACTGTCTTGCTGAGGCAGGAGCCCAGAACCTGCATTGAGGCTTGAAGCTTCAGGAGGTAAGCACAAAGCCTTGCAGGTTACATTTTCCTAAACCTTTCAATTAGCTAAAAAGTTTCATTTAAGCTTGTGTTGGCTCTCGAAAGCAGAGGCGGAGCCTGCTCTGCCATTCAAAATGAATGTAGAGGCGATGAGACTGCTCAGTTCCTACTCATTTCCCATGACTGTGTTCAAACGGATGTGCTTAGTACTTGGTAAAGAGTAGAGTACCTCTTCCTTCTTCTGTGCCTAGTCCAGGTCTTTGAAGTCTGATGTCTGCAAAGCTCTGCAGTGCTGGAGCTGTCAGGCAGTTTGCCACCCTCCTTCTCCACCTATCCTGTATCCCCCAAACAAGGTTATTTCTTAGGGGCTACCCTTTGTTTTAAACATCTTACAGTCATCCAAGCATGGTAAAGCAATTTTGGATCATTATATAATTTTTCCACAAACTTCAATAGGCTTTTATAAAATCTGTTGTGCTTGGCACTGTATTTGGACTTAAAGAGGAAACAGAATATTTGGAACATAGTCCCTGATGAATGCAAGGTTCTCTCTTGTTTACCAATAAAAAAAGAAAAGAAATTATACAAATACAAGAATTGGGGCTGGGTTTGCCATCCCACATCTATCAATAGCTCACATCTATAAATCCCAGCACTTTGTGAGTCCAAGGTGGGAGGACTGCTTGAGTCCAGGAGCTTAAGAGGAGCTTTAGTAACATTGTGAGACCCCTATCTCTACCAGAAAAAAAATAAAATTAAATTAATTAATTAGCTGGCAAGGTAGCACGCACCTGTAGGCCCAGCTATTCAGGAGGCTGAGATAGGAGAATTGTGTGTGAGTCCAGGAGTTCAAGGCTACAATGAGCTATGATCACACCAGTGCATTCCAGCCAAAACCCTGCCTCAAAAAACAAAACAAAAAACAAGAAAAACACAATTGGAACATATCAAACAGCGGCATGCAAATAGAAGAAGCAAATTGTGCTATATATAAAAGTGAGGCAATCTACATGATTTTTGACCATTTCAACTGTATATTTCTTTAATGTGCATAAATAAAAAGCTTCAGTTCTTTTGAATGCCTTCTTTCTTACTCATTCTGATCTTTAGTGTGTAATCCATAAAAGGCCATTGCACCCTCCATAAATCTTCTTTAATTCAAAGCATAACTCTCAGAGTTCAAAAACTGAGCAGATTAGCTATTGCTGCTCCTCACTGAAATTGTCGGTGTATAAACGTCTCCCTGGAGTCACCACTACAGTCGGCATAAAAATAAATCAAAAGTCAGCTATAAGTTCCAATGATTTATCAATGAGTTTTTTAATGGTGTGTGTCTGAATTATAGCATTTTTACAAACCCCACCACCAGTTGCTATTTTCATTAGTTCATAGCATTTTTGAGTTTATGTGTGTATATAAATATACATACATACACATACGTGAATTTGCATCTATAAATTTTGCATTTCATAATGACATATTCTTTGCCACTAAATCAGCTATACTATTTTTGGAAACATTACTCTCTACTTGGAAATCATAACCTCTTAGTCAATCTAAATATGACTTCATAACTTTTATAGTTTTTACCCATACTTTTGCAAAACCTTATTGTGATTGCAAAATAGCTCTGTGTGGTTAAGGGGAAAAAAGAGAGTAACCTTGCATTACATACCCTAAAAATGCTTCGAGTCTCTGTTTGGGTATTGGGATCTGGATATGTTTGATGTGTCCGTGTGCTAGTGTGAGCAGAAAATCTAAGAGGTTAAATAAGTGAGGGTTTTTAAATCAAAACTTTGACTCTATTGCTTCTCCAGTTGCTAATTAAATTAAAGTCGAATACACAGAACAATGCTTCCAGGATTCCCTTGATCCTGGAAAAAAGATTAACATTAACTTAAAATGGCAGAGCAGCATTAATTTTATTCATTAGGCCTAAATAATGCTCTTATTAATTTATCATTCTCCTTTAGAAGGAGGGGTCTAAAAGTTCTATTGTTAAATGCTAAGGATTTTTTCATTAAAAATTTTATTCTACTTTAATTCTCTATTGACATGATAGTAGTACATTTTGATTTTTGTTTTTGTTTTTGTTTTGAGATGGAGTCTCGCTCTGTCACCCAGCTGAAGTGCAGTGGTGCTATCTCGGCTCACTGCAACCTCTGCCTCCCGGATTCAAGCGATTCTCCTACCTCAGCCTCCCAGGTAGCTGGGATTACAGGAGTGTGCTACGACACCCAGCTAATTTTTGCATTTTTAGTAGAGACAGGGTTTTACTATGTTGGCCAGGCTGGTCTCAAACTCCTGACCTCAAGTGATCCACCCACATCAGCCTTCCAGAGTGCCGGGATTACAGACATGAACCACCATACCTGGCCGATAGTAGTAAAATTTAAAACGACTTCTTAACATTTTATATACACAAAAATCACCTGGGGATATTGTTGAAATGCAAATACTGATTCCGAAGGCCCAGAGTTGGGCCTGAGATTGCGCATTCTTAATAAGCACCAGGTGGTTTCTAGACAACATTTTTAACAAGATTTTAAAGTATCTAAGCATGTATTGCAAAGTTTCACCAACAGCATTATTTTTCTGTGACCCACAATGGCTTCCTAAAGTGTGCTTGCCTGAGTTCTCCTTCTGATGCCAAGTTCAGCATTACTCACTCTTTTCTTACTTATGTTAGAGGTTGCTAATCCAGAAGAATGTCTCAATAAACCTTCTTATGGACTTGGAACTGATCTAGTTCTAACTTTTCTCCAGGTGTGTGTTTGTGCGAACCTTAAAAATATTCTAGCGGTGTGTAGAAAACTAAAGCATGCTTTAGACACATATTTTGTGCATTTAAAAGGGTTTCATGTGACTTCCTCCTGGGATCTCATCCCAAACTGCCTATACTGTTTCCTTAATCCCCATGCATGACAGAACTAAAAGAGGCTGGTGAATTCCTCTATACCAGAGATACTAGGGCAAGGCCAATCCATTGCCTTTCAACTTCTCCTTGCACGAGGCACACATCCCTTGAGCTAGAATGAAAACTGTACATCTCAAAGGGATAAATAAATGTTTGCTGAATGAGATTGAATGAAAGGGGCAGAAAGTTGAGGCCCCCTGTACCACTAACAGAACAGTAAGTATTTTAATTGGGCAGGAAGTGGGTTAGAATGATTAGCCCCATAGTGATTTAGCCATAAATGATCTGTACAAACATAAAACAGGCTGAATGGGTCATATGACATTTGGATATATTAGGTCCCTACAGAGATGGTAGGGATATGGTGCCAAACTGCCCAGATGCGTACGCTAATCATTGAATGCCAGAGAGACTGTGTAGGCCAGGGATGTGGAACAATGGTTAAATGCCCTCTACTAGGTATACACACTACACACATGCCATACCTGTGCCATCAACCCCTGGTCACCTACTGGACAATATCCAAAAAGTAGATTACATTCAAGACAGACCTAGGGGACCAGTTCAGGTTCAGAAATGCCCCAGAGGTGTTTTTACTTGTTGAAATGTTGAATTTATATGTCCAGCATGCAGATGCAGAAGAGGGCGGCTTAGGATGACTTTCAAGAGTCTGGCACTGTCAGAAGAAAATCCCATAAAATATCCCATTGTTGGAAGAAGCTAAAAGTGTATCAGGGTGCCTCATTATTCACAAGTCTCTCTTGGACTAAGCTTGTACATGTTCATTCAGAGACAATTATGAACATCCTTTAAGATGTTTGAAGACCCAGATTCCTGAAATTTGGAAGAAACTGCACTGGGGATAAGAAATAGTATATAGGACTCTATACTAGAAACAAAATCTTTGACTTGGAAGCAACATTAGAGGTCATTAGTCCAAACTGCCACTCAAAGCTGGAATCCTCTTTGCTACATTCCTTGGCAGATGGTCACCCAGCCTCTGCTTGAACATTTCCAGAAGTCTTCACCTTCTTCCACCTTGACAAAGAAAATCTCTCAGCTGCCCCAAAGTCTTCTCTGTGTCAAGTCAACAGCCCCATTCTTCTAACTTTTCTTCCCTTGACCAATCCTTACCCACCTAAATAAGTAGCAAATTATTAAGTTCCTTCTAAAAATGTGACCTCCAGGACTGAGCATGGTACTCATAAGACCTCACTAGTACAGATGCAGCACAACTAATGTCTATGTATGCTGGGTTGTTTTTTTAAATTCATGTGGCATAAAATTGTACATTTTTCCACCAGCCACGACACTTCAGAATTTTACAAAGTTTATAGAAAACTGAAAGCCCATAGCATTTTCACATGAACAATGATAAAACCCTTCCTTATTCTCTGTTGGATAATGAATTTTCCCTTTTAAACCTAAATTCAGAATCTGACATATATCTCTTTAAAGAGGCCAGCTCATTAACTTTGGTCTGTTGTTCTGGTTGGAAAGGATTTTTTTTAGCTACTCATCTCAGTTGTGTGCCAACCATAGATTATATAAAATACTCTTTTTTTGTGTCTTTAATAAAATCGTTGATGAAAATGTTAATTAGACCAATATCGAGTCTGTCACATATCTCTTTATATTGGCATTAATTTACTAGTTTCTATAGACCTATCAGAGAGCCCAGCACATAGTAAGTGCTCAGTAAATGTTTGTTGAGTTAAATGTATAGGTTTTCACCATGGATGTATCTTTCAATTAGAATCTTAGGTAGCCCACATTATTCTGTGTTTCCCATAGCAAATAACCAAAAATTATCAAATGCTTTGCTAAAATAGTCATATAGTAGAAATGAGCACTAGATTGAGCCAATAAAACCCACATTCCGAATCTTATGTAGCTTACATTAGTCTGTCTTTCCCATAGCACATCACCAAAAATTATCAAATGCTTTGCTAAAATAAAGTAGTCATATAGTAGAAATGAGCAGTAGATTGAGCCAAGAAAACTCACATTCCAGTGGTTGCTTGCTGAGGGCCTCAGATAACCTCTTTTATTGTCCTTGTTTCCCCTTTGTTTGAAAACAGGAATCATTAGTACTGGCCCTGACACTCATACAATTATTATAAGGATCAAGTGTGATAACATATGTCAAGATAGTTTATAAATTATTTGTAGTATGATGGTTCTTCCATGAGTTAAAATTATGTCTGTACCTTTAGTTATGGGATTTAGTGTCTTCAGATAGTAGCAAGTGTCCCTACCTCCTTTGTTTCGAATCTTGCTTTAGCTTTTGAAACTTTGACTACTGGAAAATATATAGAGGTTTTAACTGACATTTACTCAAAATAGGCAATATCGTTTAATAGGATTAGAATGAAAACATTTTCATCTTTCTTACTATTTAAATCTTTTAAAATAACTTTGGCTAGTTGTTTTTAACCAACAAAACCTCCTGTTTGTTTTTAAAAGAATGGGGAAGTGTAAATCCTGTAAAATGTGAATAGATGAGTAGGCTTTTATAAACCCTTCCCATGCTGGCTACAACTAAAAACAAAAACATAAAAACTTCATTTGTATGACTTTATCACTCAAAAGTTGTGAACAGTTTTAATGACTGTACATTAATTCTTCATATAGATTCTATTGAAGACCTGTAATAACCAAAATGGTATCAATGTTTGTGTTCTTTCCCCTAAAAGAATAAATGTCTTTATGAAGTGAAACATAACAGAATGACTCCTTATTTCCTCTGGCCTAGATTGGATAATTTTATTCATGAACTATGATATAAATTATTGGAATGTCTTAGGGTCTGTAATGGGTAGATTTAATTTAATATTGCCATTAAGAAAAAACAATTTTGAACTTCCCTGATGGGCTGAAATTGGGGAAGCCAGATTGCTTTTAATAGACTTGATCTTGATATATGTAAAGTTGGTGATATACCTCAGCTCAAACTGGGCAACTATTCAGAAAGGTCAAATTCAAGGCAAAATTTGAAAAGGAAGCCATGATTTTATACCCAGTTTTATATTAATCCCAGAGATCTGAGCAGAAAACTTCATTTATTCACTCAAAGCTAATTAAACCTAACTACTGGCTACAATCTAAACTACACACTTAAGAGTGGACTAGGAAAATTTTCAAATAGTTGCACAAGTTTTAGCAAAATGACTCATAAAATTGTAACAGATCTGTTCCATAATGTGTATATGTCCTGATATATAGAACATGGAATTTCTACTGGATTCAATATAGAATGTGTCCATATAATGCTTTGTTATTTAGGGGAATGCTAACTGCAATTCTCATATCTTTTCACCAATCCAAGGAGCTGTTAGAAACTGTAAATTTTAGTGTTTCACACAGGTAGGTTATCATAATAAATCATCTAGCCAGGAGACGATGAACCTTTGTGTAACTTTTCCAACACAGGAAGGATAGCTTGTAGACCATGGATTCAGCAGCTTAGAAAAGAGCAATTACAGGGAGAGTACATGTTTATATTAGCTCTTAAGAGACTGTACAAGTTTTTTAAATTATCTTATTTAAAAGAATTCATTGTCATAAAAGCTTTGGGCAAGGTCCTTATGGACCCATTTTCATGAAAACAAAAAACAAACAAACAAAAAAAACAAGAGGCTGAGCTCAGTTAGTAAAGAAGAAATGATATTATTCCCAGAAGCTCCAGCATGCATCTCTTCTGTCTCACCTCCCAATCACAAAGGTTAAAATTCAATTTTGGCAAATTTTTATGGATACCTAGAGTATGCCTGGAACTATTGTATATACTCTGTAGTAAAGAACAGGATAGACAAGATTCCTGATCTTCATAGAGCCAACTTTCTGTTAGAGCAGGCAGATGGGACACATGAGAACAGAAAATGAGGAAAAGAAAAGAAAATGTTCAAGAGTAATGAAGATTTTGAAGAAAATAAAACAGGTAGATTACCTGAACAGTTCCTTTCAATAGGGCAGGTGGTTAGAAAATTTTGCAAGAGGTATGGTATCTCCACCCTGAAGACAGAGTGATATTTTAGAAATGCAGTTGGTTAATGTCACTCCCACCCTGAATTGAAACACTCAAATGGCTTCTACAGTCTTTAACATGACCTGCCTGCCCTGCAAGATCTGGCTGAGTCTGCCTCTCCCATCTCATTTAGTACCGTTCCCCAGCTTGCTGGTATCACCTTATTCAGTATTCAGTTCTATGTGCCTCTTCAAGATCATAACCACAGTTGAATTTTTCACGTATGTGATGCTTTGACTGGTGTATAAGTCAACTACTAGACTGGGAACTCCATGAAGACAGGGACTACATCTGGCTTTGATCACTACTGTATCCCCAGCACCTGGTGCAACATCTGGGTCACAATAGATGCTAAATGCATGCTTTGTAACTTGTGAAAGCATAAAACAGTCAAAGAGGGAGTTGAGATGTCATGGCATAGCAGTTCCCAAAACCAGTCTGCTCTAGGATTATACAGTCTAGTAATTCTTTTCAAGAATCATTTTAAAAGTTTATTGCTCACACAGGTATGGTATATTGAGTGCCTGTTGTACAAGGACTTATACTAGATACTTTAGGAAATAAAAAGATGAAAATACATGGCCTCTGTCACTACAGAATTTATATCTTTAGTCTCTTCATATGTGAGAAAACCTTAAGGTAGACTGTAGCAAGTATTCATTTATTTATCCAACCAATAAATGTGCCAGACACTGCTCTGGGGATGTAATGGTGAGTCTCTGACTTTACAAAGTTATGATCTAATGGGGAAACCAGAATTGGTCAAATACTCACACAAATATGTAACTGCAACACTGATCTGTATTATGAAGGAACACACTAATATGAGAATATATGGAAGGGGTTGGAGGTAGGGGCTCTGATCTATTTGGTTAGCTAGGAGATTTGAAGTCCAGGGAAGGGTTCTGACAGAGAGTATTCTAGGGAGAAATGGAAGTGAACTGGACCTTCCTTTGAAGAGATCTGTGAGACCAGGACAGAAAGCAGAGGAATGTGGTATATTAATCCATTTTCACGCTGCTGATAAAGACATACCCAAGACTGGGCAAGCCTCACAATCATGACGGATGGCAAGGAGGAGCAAGTCCCATCTTACGTGGATGGTGGCAGGCAAAGAGAGGGCTTGTACAGAGAAACTCCCATTTTTAAAACCATCCCATCTCATGAGACCCATTCACTATCATGAGAACAGCATGGGAAAAACAGGATTCAGTCATCTTCCTCGGGTTTCCTCCCACAACAGGTGGCAATTATGGGAGCTACAAGATGAGATTTGGGTGGGGACATGGAGCCTAACCATATTATGTGGTTAGATAATATTTGACCTTTTACTTTAAAGAACAGGTAAACGTGTTTAAACAGATAATCTTGCATAAAGCTAGAAGCGCAGGCCAGGGAAACAGCAACAACCAGATTCAACAGTAATAGAATTGGGGGCACCCTGGAAGGTTTTCAGGGGTTTAGATTGGTTTGAGGATTGCAAGTCTGAAGGAGGCTAGTGGAAAATAAGGGCAGAAGTAGAGGCTGAAGAAGATTGTGCAGGACTGTAAATGCTTGGGGAAGGATGTGGGGCTTGCTTTAGGAGAAGGTGTCCAGCCACTCGCCTCTTCCATTTCCTTCCTTCACACTTTTCTATGGCCAGTGTCAGAGAAAGGCATGACTCTGGACCACATCCCATGCACCTCCTCAAGCACATCACTCTTTTCATGCTCTGCTCTTTTCCCAATTTCAGTATCCTCTTTCTTGCTCTTATTTCACCTCTACTCAGTTCTTTTCTGATCAGGGGAACACTTGATTCTGTATCCTTCTTTACCTTGCACTACATTGGCTCCCTTTATCTCAACAGACAAGCTTCTTCAGACAGTGGTCTGCACGGCGTCTCTGCACTTCCCCAATTGCCCAGGACATCTTCAGCCCACTGCTCCTTTCAACTGCTCTTGCCAAGGTCACCCATGGCCCACCTCTCTGTTGCTCAGCAGACGCTTTTCAGCTCTTATTTTATTTTACCTCTCTGTGAGTAATTGATGCTGCTGATTCCTCCCTCCTCCAGGAAGATCCCTCTTTAGTTTCCAGAACCACATCCTTTTTTCTCAGCCATCTTCCTAGAATCCTTTCTCCTACACTGTATTATACAGCAAGACCTGGAAGCAGACTCTGAGATGGAGAGCTTCCTGCAAAAATATTTGTTGGGGAGTGCCCTTGAGAGATACACCTGTAAGGAAGACAGGAAGGCAGGAGCAGTAGGTGTAGGGATAAGCTGACCCACCGTCAAGTTGTAGCCAACCATAAGGGACACTCTAGAGCTAAAATAACCCTTCGGAATTGTCTCAAATTGAAGCCAGAGTGGCTCAGCCTTGTTATCTGAGCATCAGCCAGTCATTGGCTGTGGGTCACCATCTAGGACAGTTGTAATCTTGGGCAAGGCAATTCTCTGTGGCTAAGAGGGATTCCCATGGAGGGCCACACTGCATATCAAAACTGAACTCACTATCTCCACTCCAGTCCTCTTGCAAATCCACTGCTTATCTTCATGTCTTAACTTCCTCAATAGCAGCAACAGCGTCTGCCTAGCTAGGCTGCCAGAGCAGTGTTCTCTCCATGGCCCGTGTCCAAATAGTCACCATGGCCTGTAAATTTTACATCATTCACATATCTTGTATTCACTCCCTTTTCTCCATCCCCAGGGCTGCTAGTTTGGTTCGGAGTCTGAATTGTCCCTCCAATTTCTCCCAATGAGACCCCTTCTTCTAGTCGTGACAGACTGCAATCTATTACTCTGTTTTGCACAATGCTTAAAATCCTTAACTGCCTTCTCACTGCTACAGGGCCAAGTCTGAACTCCTTAGGATGTCAGAGAAATCATCTACTGACCTGCCTCCCTGTCCACCCCCAGCACCTCCCTTTCTGAATTCTTTTTGAACTTGCTCCTAGCTAACTGGCCTTCTAGGGTCTAAGTTACAGAGATAACTTTTGAGAGGTAAGGAGAGCTACCCACAACACTAGATCATATTATACTTGGCAGTGATTTCTTCTCAGTGACAAACAAAGCCCTTGACCCAGAACAGTGATAAGCAAAGCATTTCATTAAATACCAGTATTAACCCCAGGAGATCACGTGACCTTTTGAGCTGACCAGCTTTGGCAAGAACACAGCCCCTGCCTGCTAGCTGGGCTAATCTGAGACCGAAAGTTGCCACTAAATCCTGATTAAGCATGACTTATGCCCCCAGCTGTTAACACTGATACACTCGCAGTGCCAAGACCAGGCGCCATTCCCCAGGCACTCACACACGCCTGTCTGCTAATGCCCGCTGCTGTTGCTGCCCGCTGGAATGGGAAGGAGAGGATCAAGGTCACTCTTGAGTCAGTGAGGAGCCAGGAAACTTTTGCTAACGCGTGCCTGACGGTGGTATGCTGGTTTTTGTTTATTCTCTGCATCAGGCCAGACAACATCAAGCAGAATCTAAAGTCTCTTCATTGGCATTATGTGACCTGAAAACATTCGCTGCACGTTTCTAGTCTTAATCATAGGAAGAGAAAGGAGGGGGAGAGATGGAGAAAAACTTAGGATAGGAATGATAAGAGAAATAGAGAGAGAGAAAGACTATCAACCAAACTTGTTATTTTTGAAAAATAACTTCTGGTGAAAATGAAACTCCTCTGGAAAACACAGGCCAGTTTTGCTTTCAGAGTAGGAGCTCGCCTTTTGATCTTTTGCTAAGAACCTAACACCCTCAGGGCAGCCACCCCCACGGACAGCTGAAGGCGGCCTCCCAGCCCCTCGGGTGGCCAGGGATGTTTTTGCTTTGGTGTCAGCAGGACCTGACGGCAGTATTTTGGAACCAAGGCTGGCTTCCTTCTCCTCTCTCCGGCCCCATCCCCTTGCTCGGGTTTCAAGCGTGTCCCTTCCGCACTGCCCTCTTGCATTCGCTTTCTTCTCGAGCTGGTGAATGTTACCCTAGAGGGGGCTGCAGCACCGCAGGCTTCCTCCTCGCCGCCACCATTTGCTGTTGTTGGCTGCGACTCCGGTGCCCGGCGCCAACTCCTCCGCAGCTAGTGAGGACCCTGCACTCGGCTTACCCAAACAGACGAGCCGGCGCAGAGTCTGCACACGCCGGGCAGCCCCTCTCCCTCACCCCCACGATTCTGAGCACGGAGATGCTCATTGCACCACGTGTGCATTTCCCCACGTGTGCATGGTCCACTGCACCCAGGCACATGCAGCCTCGATTCACACTGGCTTAGCTCCAGTCCCGAGCCTTTGTCCCCCACCCGCATTTATGCACACTTCCCTGCTGCCCATGATGGGTTGTTGGCAGGGTTTTTTTTTTTTTCTTTTCCTTTTATTTTCAAAGGATCCATATTAGTTTCCTGCAAAATTCCTTTGGAGGCTTCCTGGACATTGCGTTCTGAAAGCTTTTTATGAAACACGGTGTCATCTTCACTAGGTCATGACCACTCTGCCAGGGACTTGTGTGTCCTGCATTCGCAAATTCCAAGCCCCTCAGGCAACATGGCCTAGAAACAAATCACCCCTGGTGCCTATGTCTTCATTTTCCTTTAATGTGTTCCAGTAAGGCATTAAAGAATAGATAACACTGTAACACTGAATTTGCTTGTTGTTATTCCTTACTGAGGATGCTCAGTTTTTGGAAATATGTGGCAGATATCAGTAAATGGCAAACATTATAATAGCGTTTTTTGTTTGTTTGTTTGTTTGTTTGTTTTTGAGACAGAGTCTCGCTCTGTCACCCAGACTGGAGTGCAGTGGCATGATCTCAGCTCACTGCAATCTCTACCTCCCTGGTTCAAGCAGTTCTCCTGCCTCAGTCTCCCTAGTAGCTGGGATTACAGGTGTGCACCACCACACCCAGCTAATTTTTGTATTTTTTGTAGAGACGGGGTTTCACTATGTTGGCCGGGATGGTCTCGATCTGCTGACCTTGTGATCTGCCTGCCTCAGCCTCCCAAAGTGCTGGGATTACAGGCGTGAACCACTGAGCCTGGCCTATAATAGCTAACTTTAAGAAAAATTTGGAAGACTTAAAATTGTGTTTCATTCACGGCTGTATTCTCAGACTCTAATGTAGTGCCTGACTCTTGAATGCTCTATCAGTACTTACTGGAGGAATGTCAGGTAAGGTGCTAGGCACTTTATAGTTTATCCCATTTCATCTTCATACAGCCATCTGATAGACGACAAAAGGATAATTTGTGTCTCCAAGATCATATAATCAGAAAGTGGTTGACCCCTGATCCCTCATGTGGTCTGAGCCTAAGTTTTTAATCTATAGTACACTACTTTGTACCATCCAGTAACTTACTATGTGTATTCAATTTTAAATTTGTACTCCATTTTAAATCTTCCTCAAACACCCTGAGATATGTTCACTGTGGTACTAGCTAGCTAACCACTGCAGATCCTGCTTAAAATTCTCTTAAAATTTATGTATTATGTTTTTGGTAATATTCTCAGGTAGCCTTCCTTGCATTATTCTTCGTGATTATGCTTTTACAGATACAAGAGTTCTGCTGTGGTACAATATGCATCTCTGGAAAACACCTTGCATCCTAGGAAACACACACTAGAACCAGACTCATGAGAAAATTAGATCGAGGCAGACCCCTCAATACCCATGCAACTTTGTTAACAGAACACCCACAAAAACAGTAACAAATCTGTAAAATCACTAGCACCGTTTAAAAGATGTGTTAGGTTTCTATAAATACTACTATAAATATAGGACTCTGTCTTAAAAAGTAAAAGTTTAATGACAGGGTAGATCAGGACCCATTCTTCCACTCATTCCATAAGCACAAGACACTGCAGTCAGCATCTAGGATGCAGTAATTGGCCTGACAGTCCTACTTTATGAAAAGCATTTTAGGTTAAATTTTTAGGTAAATAAAAACAAGACTTTATTTTAGTAAACACGAGACTTTATCAGATATATAATGTGTATATATATACGTTATCTATATATCTTTAATTCAAAGCCAAATGCTTCTTTATTATAGGTAGGCTTTCCTAAAAATTACCGCAATTTTAATATGATGCATCATTTTGAAGAGATGGTCATATTTAAGGGCCATTTACTTTTTCCAGTGATTATTATTGAGGTATGAAAGCAGAAGAGGGGAAAATCAAGAGATTTATTTTTACTTACCAGACTACCAGGAATTTCTTGACTTCAAAATCTATTTGGTTGAGCTATTAATGTTTTAGCACATAGGTTAATCTTTTCCTTAACGCCATTTGGAGACCCATATTAGCAACTCGCCCGAACAAAGAACAACAGTTTATGATAGGCAAAAGAGCAGAAAATGTGGAATATTATTTAGCCGTAAAAAGGAATGAAGTACTGATTCATGTCACAACATAGATGAACCCTGAAAACATTATGCTTTGTGAAAGAAGCCAGATATAAAAGGGCCCATATTATATTATTCCATTTGTAGTTAATGTTCAAAATAGTCAAACCCATAGATACAAAAAGTAGATTAGTGGCTGTCAGGGGCTGGGAGTGGGGAGAGGAACGGGGTTTGTTTTGGGGGTAATAAGAATGTTCTGGAGTTAGTGATGATAGTTGTACAATCTTATACAGTTAAAACCACTGCACTTTACGCTTTAATTCACTCACAAAAAAGTGAATTTTATGGAATGTGAAATTGTATCTCAATTTTTAAAAAGGAAAGAAAATGCTGACTCCATTCATTCTTCTAATAGCTGACCCTCTTTGGGGAAATCCAGACTACTGAGAGATTTGTGTGGGCTGGTAAATATTAGTTCTTAGTCACAAGGCTGCTATACTTGTCTTACTTCTAATCAGTTTTAAAATAAGACAGGATTTCAGATCCAGTGTTTTTTTTTCTGTTGGGGATAGAAAGGAAGATCTGGGAAATTCACCATGGACTGCCAAGGGAAGGAAAAGAATTCACTACAGAAAATACAAACAAAGCTAAAGCCTCATGTGTAATGTCAGAAGATGAAGAATGGCATGATGCCTCTTCAAAGACCTGCTGAGTTTGTAAAAGGAATCCATTTTTTGTTCTATAATAGGAGATGCTAAGAAGACAAAAACCTTAAATATGTGTGTCCCAGGAGGCAGAGAATGTAATGATCTCAGCCTGGGAGGGATAACATTTTGAAATACAGTTTCTCCAAATGATTGAGCATACAGTTTTGAGCTATATTACCTGGAACAAAAGGTCCTCAGTTCAATTTTTAAGTAAGTTTTTGGTGCTGCACAAGTATACAAATATTTAAAAGGAAAAATATATGTTATAATAATAATAATTTTTAATGCCAAATGAAAACCCAAATCCACTAAAGGGCTACTTTGGGATGGTTGGATGATAATGGTTATTACTCTCACACACATAACAATTGTGAATAAAGTTTTGGCTATAGAAGAGCAGCTGGCTTTTCATTATTACCTTGTGTATCAAAAGTGTCCTCTCCTTTAACACTCTTCATAGATGAAATTCGAAATATCTTCTGAAGGCAAATGAGAGCTTTATTCTAAAAGAGTCATTGTATCAAAGAGTTTGGTTTAAACTTTAAAGGGAACGTTATACATCAAAGTAACTTAGGATGTGTGATAAATGTGTATTTTTATCTACATAGCAGACTCCAATCTTCTATTTTCCTGTAGTAAGATTTCCAAAGTTTGAGGAAAATTTCGGAGAGAGAGAGAGAAAACAAACAAACAAACAAACAACTTTCATGCGCTGACATTTTGCCAGGTGTTTATTAGGAGGATTAACGTGGACTCATAAAGGTTAAGTTGTATCTTTTACACAGACTTTCAGAGGCAGTTATTAAGATTCAAAGCTGGGAGGCACTGGCTTTTCAAATGACTCTGCAAACAAGCAGCTCAGTTGAATGTATGGTTTGCTGTCTTCAAAAAAGAAGGAAAAAAATCATAGGTCCTCAATTTAGTTATATATTTCTTTATTAAGTCTCTCAAATGTGCTAGGTATTTGCTTTTATAGTCTCAGATGATATTGACTACAGGATTTCAAAATGAGTTGAGTAATATACCTTTAGCTGCTATGATAAGGAGAACCTGACAGATTTTTCTTTTATCATTTAAACTTTTTAGGAAGATGGAGCTCCTGACAGGTGGCTTTGCTGTCATGCACAGACTGGGTAGTAAAAAGGAGCGCCACCTAGTGGCCTGCAAGTCATTTGGTCGGTGCTGCCCTCCAGGGGAGAGCGGGGCTAAGGAAAAGCAAATAGGAATTACACTTCTCAGCCTTCTACGACCTGCCACAAACCAGCACAGTACCTGGTTTTATAGAACAGAGTGATGGTTCCCCTTCCATGCCAGCCCCTCCCTAGTCAGGACTGGTGTTAAACTGTGTCTTTACAAGCCTGTGCTTGCAATTTCTAGCTTTGCCATTGCCACTGCCATCTGCTTAAAATGAAGGCTTTGGGGGCCTGGGTATACCTCTTTCCAAATGGCAAGTCATAGAAGACTTTGAAAATCTGGCCTTTGATGTGTTTTATAGGGATAAGGAGCCATATATTAAAGTGAGCTCTGCTGCACACACTAGGCCACATAACTGGGTCAATACTAAAGTTGTAATTTCATCTTCAGTTTTTGAGGAGCTTAACTGTTCTAGCTTTCCTGTTGCTGATGACATCATAGGAAGTCACTGATGAGCTGACAACCTTTTATGATCTAGCTGAGGATACATTACTTTTGTCTTTCTCCTTCGGTGTGTAATGAATACCAGTGCTTACATAAATGTTAAAGAATTATCTGCAGGAGAAAACTGAACCTTCTCAGTAAGCCAGCAGTAGATTAAAAGGCAAAGCTAGTGAGGTATTCTTCTCAGGGGTTTGTCTTTTGCTCTTTAGTAAGCCATGGGAGTTACAGGTATAGAACTCATTCAGCGTTGGAAGACAGAGAGTGGAGGAGTGTTTCTAAGAAGATGAATATTGGAGATTACAAGAAAGAAAATAACTTCATGAATCAGTTCAGGGTGAATGAAAGTTTGGATAGTTTGCAGTCCTTTTTCAGTCTAAGTGTGTACTGTAGTGACTTGTAGTTTCTCCACAAAGATATGGAGAAATCTGCTGTATACATGTGGCCCAACTCATGAATTCAGTGTACATGGCTTATAGCTCCGTTAAAATGATCTTAGAAGAGAAGCTAGGACTTTCTCTGTACATAGACTATAACATTGTCAGCATGCTTCTGAATAGATTGTCTGTATATGCCACAAACAGAAATGGATCTAAACCATAAAGTAGCAAACCATTTTTTTCATTAATTGATGAAATTGTGAAGTATAAGTACCTGTGATGGAGATGATCTTGTGTTCTAATGGCATAGGTGTAGATTATGTTCACATTTAGGTAAGAAGAACAACTATGTTACTAGTATTTACTATAGAAATGATACTGTTTTTGTGAGGATGTGTCAGAAGTTATTTTACTTGGGGATAAAACAGACTAAATAATGCTCTCAGGGTTTACCATGATGTCTAGTATGTGTGACAATGGCTGCATGGTTTTAGAGAATTCTTAGAATCTTTATCTTTTTAGTTTATGCAGTGAATGAGAAAAGAAAAATTATTGAGAAAATACTAAGGGTGAGGCATTGTGCTGGGTGTTTGGCAAATGCCATCTTATTTAATCCCCACATTGATCTTTTGAGCTAATGGGTAATATATTCCTTTTATGGATGAGGCCATTGGAGCTCAGAGAGACTAATGAACTTGCCTAAGTTCATTACTAAATGGTGGATACGGGATTTGAACTTAGGTCTTTCTGATTCCAAAATTCATTGTTCTCCGATGTTGACTTATATGTGAACAAAGAAATAAATATGTATTATGTATATGTAACATTCCACTAGACTCTACTATTTTGAATTTTAGCCTATAAGGATAAAAACATAAGCCTTGAAGACTGGCCTCAAGCAGATCCTCAGTATTTCACCTGTGTACGCCTCTGTTTCTATTTTAAGAATAGTCCCCTCCTTGAGAACAGGTTTATGTCTTTTGCTTTACCTTAAATAATTGGTAAAGGGAAAACAGATGCAGATAATAATGGTAGTACAAGTTAAGGCCAAAGGGATGGCTCACAGGCAGGAGGATAGGAAAACATCCTTAAAACTTTTGTTCAAGTGCAGAAATGCTCTATTTAATGTCTTTCCTCCTATTGATTAAAAGACATCTGTCTATGAATCTTACCAAGAGACTAATAATATCAGCAACAGCTAACACTGTTGAGCACTTAATTTGATCCAGGCCCTTTTCTAAGTATTTAGCATGCCTTCTTAGGCACTATGATTACCCTTATTTCACAGGTGAGAAAACTGAAAGTCAGAGAATTTAGGCAATTTATTTGTCTAAGGTCAAATAGAATGTTATGGATTCAGGATTCAAACCCAGTCAGTTGAACTCCAAAGCTCAAGTTCTTAAACACTGTGATATTCTTCAGTT
Source organism: Theropithecus gelada (assembly GCF_003255815.1). NCBI lineage: Eukaryota > Metazoa > Chordata > Mammalia > Primates > Cercopithecidae > Theropithecus > Theropithecus gelada. The sequence goes on along the minus strand of NC_037683.1, from coordinate 63,217,634 downwards.
CAATAAATGTACACATTAATTTTCCTTGGTGGGGATGGTTCCTCCTCAAGAAGTTTGAAATTCTTCTAGATTGTTCTGACGGTGATAACCAGTTTCTCTCTTCACTATCTGTTTTGCCACCCCTTAAAGTACAACTTTTGGTTTCAGAGCTAACCAATCTGTCACTACCATTAAGCATCAAATATATGTTTTATCCGTGGGGAAAAATTAAGATCATTGATAATGAACTCTTTGACTTTGTTTGTTTAATGCAAAAATAAATTGAACCTTGAACTTGATAAGACAAAATCTTTATAGTTCGCCTACATTCCTACATACAAAATGATACCCTTGTGGTACATCTTTTAATCACAGTATATTTAAGAGTTCTTCAATATCCCATATTTACAAAATGGGTAGTTAATAGTAATATTTGGTATCTGTATTATCTATGATTTCAAAGTTTTGTCATCCCATTTTATTGATGGAGAAACTGAAGACTTAAAAATATTTGTTATAAACAAAGAGTTTACCAAATGTACACCAAAAAAGAAAATACTAACCAAGACTCATACAAAATGCTGAAAGTATTTCCTAGTTGACTGGAGACACCTTGAAAAATTTTTTTTATCATCAGTTGAGTTTTTATAAAATATCTTTAGTTGACCTTTACTTGCATGTATTTAGAAAATACAATATTTTTTAAAACCTACATTTAATCCTTGTCATGTGAAGAAAATTACAATTATCAGAATAATCAGAACAATATACTAAGGATAATAAGGAGCTAGTAGTGACTATATGCACAATACTGTATCAAATATTTGTAAACATTTTTACATTCAATTCTTATACTAACCTTATCATGTAGGTATTCATCCCCCTACTTTATAGAATAAACTGTGGTTCATGAAGATTAGTAACCTGCTTAAGACCATATAACCAGGAAGTGATGGAGCGAGAGTTTGATTCCAGATTTGATCCTAGAGCCCAAGATTTCTTCCTGTACTGAACAACATTTACATTAGCTCAATTTTGCGATTACCTCTAGTAGAAAGGTAGAGGTATAAATGTCTTACAGGACAGGAAAAGGAAAAAAGCAACTCCACAGTGATCTTTTAGGATTGACGTTCCAGAAACTCTATACATGGGCTTAAGTCTGAGATGAAAACTAAATCTCACTCCCAAATTCTCCGTGGGAAGATATGCCAGGGGGAGAAAATGTTGACATAAATATTAGTCTAGATTCATGCTGGTATACTTGGTTTTCTCAAAGCATTTAAAGGCATAAACTGAAAATGTTCTGCTACTCTAAATTTGTTTTTCTTTCTTTAAAATGCAAAAATAAACAAGTATGGGTTTTATTGATTTTAAAATCAATTAGAATTCTACCAAATGATAAAAAGTATCACAAAATGTCAGCCAGCAAGGATGCCTGTGCAGGTAGTTGGGTTGACATGTTTATTGTAATGTGAACGTGCAGAAACTGGACCATACAAAAGGCCAAAGGGGTCCACTCCAAATCAATCTTTTAAAGCATCTTGAGGTAAACAAGGCATATTGGTCCTAGAACAAAATAGAATCAGCAAAGCCTTTGACATATATCTTCATATGAATAAAATGCATCTGGGTGCAAACACATGTTTTTCTCAACATGTTCTTACCTATGTCATCTAAAAACTAGTATTCTTGAACTTAAGGGAAATAGTGCTTGTCTTAGAACAGAATTAGGCCTACCTTGGACCATATCCAAAGAGAAGATTTGGTTCCAAAAGTACCTTGAAAGGAGTTCATGGTAACATGATTTCCTATGAAGGTAGTCAGAAGTGTGGACTGAAGACAGTTTTGAGGGGTAAAACTTGCTTTAAAATTTCAAATTAACATGAACATTTTTTTTTAAAACAAAACTTTCCTTGTGCTGGAAGGGGAGGTGAGACAATCACAAAATGTGTGTCACACAATCACTATGCGGGTTGTTTACATAGTTTTTGACTAGTTTGGAACAATGGTAGTAGAGAGTGTTTTGAACTCTGTTTACCACAAGTAACAAAATCAAAATAAATATTCAGCTGGCTTCATAATGAAGCAAATATTTTCTGTATTATATAGTAATGAAAGTCAGTGTGCATGGTAAATAAAGGTTGCTCAAGGGCTCCGTGAGAAAAAGCCAAATGCTGAATGACAGCCAGAATTCTACTACAGAGCAAACAGGGCTTGGAAATGTGTCCCAATCCCTGAAGCTGAATGTTGCAGTGTGTTTGGTTTGGTGCTTGCTTTATTTTGTAGAAAGGGGAAAGTGTACAGTGCCGGTAGGACTGGCTTCATGCCCTTGGTGTCATTACTCATTGAAGTAATGGGGAAAATGAGTGCCAAACCTGTGGGGAAGAGGCAGGGAGGGAGACTTCACAAATACCTCAGTTCAGTATTTAAAAGGAAGAGACAAAAATAGAACCACTAAAAGAAAGAAAAGCAATGACATTGTCCTGGATAAGGGAATCAGGCTGTTAGAGTCACCTGATGCAAAACAAAATGTCTCGCAATTATAAGTGTGTGTTTGGAGGCTTAGCAGGACACACACTGCTAAAGAGTCCTCAGGGAGCTCTTTGCTAGACCCTCTCTGAATGTCTATTGCTGTTCATTCTTTCTTGAAATAGAGTACCTTCCTCCGGAGAGTCTCATACGCCTCCCTGCCAAATGAGTTTGCTTCCTTTCTCTATATGCATGCCCCTCAGGGGCCTGATGACAGGAGCTCTTTGAATGCAGAAGAGCCTAAACTTTGATGTATAAAAAATTGCAGGTGTTGAGTACACATGGTTGTGCATTTGTGGGATGTGAGCAATTTGGTTTGGTTTATGAGTTTCAGTCCAAAGCTTTGAAAACTTTGGAAAACACTTTTCAAGACTCCACCAAAACAAGAGATTTGTGTGCGTGCTCGCTCTCCCTCTCTCTCTCTCTCTCTCTCCCTCTCTCTGTCATAAAGTATTTGCCCAGAAAACAAGAGAGAACAAAAATCAATTAATAAACAAAACCCCAAGCCTCAATAATAAATTCTTTTATACACTTCGGAATACCCAGTTAAGAACCACTCTGGGTGTTTCGTTCTTTTATGATGCTTTTGTTGAGCTGCTCAGGAGGAATGTCAAGGAGGAGGCTTGGAGAAAGAAGTTTGGCATGAACAGTCAAGGGTCTGCTGCCGGCCAGCCAATGTGGGAAGGACACAGGACACTGGATGAGCTAGCCATCCACTTGGTGTCAAGGGAAAATTATTGCTATTGTAACCACAAACTGAGAAGCTTGAAACTAGGACAATGAGATCAGGGCCAAATGTCACAACTGCCAGGGAGAAAAGGGAAAGAATTACAAAGGTCATGACCCACCTTTCCAAATTTTTACTTTTAAACCCCTAAAAGAATTTAGAAAATATCTATCACAAGCGCATTTGTAAGTTGGCATTTAAAATTCATTAACATAAGTTGAAATAGTTGCAAAGGAAGTTATATCTGGAAAATTATAAATATTAATTGTAGATATTTCTACTGGAATGTAAATACCACGCCACTTAGATACGAAGTTATCCATAAAAGTAAATATATTGGACATTCATCTCATTTTCTTTTCTCTTTAGACTCATGCTATCATAATGTAGTATATTTTATGGTTGAAAGTTTTCCTCTTTCTGCAAAACCAAAAAGAACCAAAAATATGGTCACCCAATTATACCTTACTGCAAAAAATATATAAAAAATAGAATTTAATTTTAGAGTTTAATTTTTAAAAATGTTCTGTGGTTACAAGGCTCAAAGGTTTAAAATTTATGTGAGTGATATTATTGCAAGTATTATTAATATCAATAGCACAAATAATATAAATGTTGATAATATGCTTTATTGAAAATACTAAATAAAATAAATGGGGGTTTTCTTTTTTCTTAAGTAGTTCATCAGTGGATAAACATTTCTTGCCATAGTGAGACATAGTTACTCATAAATCCTATTTTTAACTTTCACATTTATTCATGTGAGTGCTGAAGAGCACTGATTCTATAAAAAGTATGAGTTGGGGGTATTTGGGGAGGAATTCTTAAATAGCATAAATTCTTTGAAGTTTTTCTGAGTTGTATGTCAAAAATCACTTAGTAATTAATGATCAAAAATTAAATTTAGTTTATCAGCTAGCAACTATTATATAATTTAAAAATATAATTATATAATTTATATTTAAAAATCTAAATAGCTTGACATGCAAAATGATTTGTAAAACAGTGATTAGAGCCAACACACTCATAGAGCCATTTGCCTTCTTGCTTTCTGGAATGTATAATACCAAAGGGCTTTACCAAGACTTAACAAATGACTATTAATTATATCTGTTGGTTTTTCTCTTAGAGGAACCTTGTTTAGCTTAATATATTCAGAAATAGGATAATTGAAATATAGTTAACTTATCTTTGGCAATACAATTTATTTTGATAAAATGGTATTATCACATCTCGTGTTTTAAATATGCTGTTTCCAAGGCTTTGTAATTGCGAAAACATATATCAGATGAAGGACTTGTGTCTAGAATATGTAAAGATCTCTCACAACTCAGTAACAAGAAAATAACCCAATAAAAATTAGACAGAAGATCTAAATAGAAAATAGATGCAGATTAGATATGGGTGTCAAATTAGCACATGAAAAGCTTTTTCAGCATTATTAGTCATTAGGCAAATGCACAGTAAAATCACAGTGATATATCACTATATACCTAGTAGAATGGCTGGCATTTTGAAAACTGACAGTACCAAGTGCTGGCAAGGTTGCAGAAAAACTCTCTGACATGGTAGTGAGAATGCAAAATGGGAGAGTGCTTTAGAAAATAGCTTGGCAGTTGCTTATATTAAGTTAAATATACACTTAGCATGAAATTCAGCAATCCCATTCCTAGTATTTGTACAAGAGAATGAAAAAATGTCTCCTTGCAAATATATGTACGGGAATGTTTGTAATAGAGTCATAATCACCAAAAATTGGAAGCAACCAAATGTCCATTAACTGGTAAACAGGTAACCAAATTATGGCACATCCATACAACAAATGTATATTCTCTGATAAAAAGTGGAGTTGGCTGCCTACAACAAGACACAAGGGAATTTCATGGAGCGATGGAAATATTCCATATCTTGATTGCTGTGGTGGTTACATGATTGTATATATTTGTCAAAACTTATAAAATTGAATGCCCAAAATGGGTAGATTTTATTGTATTCAACTTATACCTCAATAAACTTGATGTTTTTTAAAAAACGCACTTTATAGCTACAAATTTAGCTCACTCAATTAATGAAAAAGTATTTGCCATATAAGTAAATCAGCAAAGTCAGTCAGGAAAAGGCCAACTTTATCTTTCAGTTGAATGGATGTGTTAATATGTAGCTGCATAAAAACCACATCTGTTTTTAATTCTAGGAACCCAGATTCATATATACATATACATGTGCATATATGTACATGTGTGTGTATACACACGCACCACATACAACTTTTCTGTGACTCAGAGAAAGTATGTTAATCCCCTTTAGCAAACTTACCAAACTCCCTTTGCTTTGTTGTCACTAGACAACCTCTGAAGTGATTCATTCTTTGACAATAGTTGAGAGAGTAGGAAGAGGCAATATGGTTAAGTGAAAAATGTCATCATTTCCGTTGTCCACTCTACATTACATATGGATTCAGAATATCATTACAGAGAGTAAAATATCCTGCTTCTAAAGCCATGCTTTGCTTTTACAAAATAATTGTACAAAACAGGGAAAGACAAGAACTGCAGTCTGGGTTTATGGTGCCTTAATTAAAGGAGGTTTCATTTGAACCAGTATTTTGAATCATTCATTTGCTTGGGGTCCTGAGTTTTATACCCAGGGGTAAGACACCAAAGTAAGGTTCAGGTACTTTTGAAAAGTCAAAGAAACATGCTATAAGAAGGGGGACTGAGATAGGGAGCCATCAGCATACCACAGCTGCATGTGCATTCTCCTGCCATTCAGTTTGAGGAAAACCATTTTTATCAAAGCTGAAAGTATTCTTTTCCTTGAAACAATTACGTTTATATACTCCTTGGAAAGATGTTGGGTACCTCCATGCATACCTCAATGTAAAGGGCATACTAGTATATCAGTTTTTATGGTAAGATCACCACATAAGATAACTTGCTGTCATTTTTTCAACCTAGCTCATAATTAGTTTAGAAGTGATTTTATGTCTACAATTTCCATATAATTTTATACCTGCAAATTGAACAGACCTTTACCTGTCTAAATGAGGTTCTTTATGTGTACCTACATTATAGCCATGTGAATGGACAGAAGAGAAGAATTATGTTACTGAAACCATTATTTAAGCAACTTTCAGAAAAGCTATTGCCACTTACATAAGTATTAGCTTAAAATTTGTATTACTCAACCAGCTCTTGTGTAAATATACTTGTTTATCTGGCTACCCCGGAAATGAAACCTTACAAATTTCAGCTCCATGTGTTACTAATTTACTCTATCTGAATTCATTGTTTTATTGCTTACAGTTCTTCTTCAAGCCTGAAAAGGATGGAGACTGTCTTAGTCCATTTTGTGTTGCTATAACAGAATACTACAGGCTACGTAATTTACAAAGAAGAGAGATTTATTTCTTACAGTTCTAGAGGCTGGGAAGTCCAAGATTGAAGGGCCAACATCTGGCAAGGGCCTTCATGTTGCATGGTGGAAGGTGGAAAGGGAAGAGAGGATGATAGTGACAGAGCAAGAGAGGTCCAAGCTCCCCCTTTTTTTTGAGACCGAGTTTCACTTTTGTTTCCTAGGCTGGAGTGCAATGGCACAATCTCAGCTCACTGCAACCTCCACCTCCCAGGTTCAAGTGATTCTCCTCCTTCCTCAGCCTCCCGAGTAGCTGGGATTACAGGCATGTGCCACCATGCCCCGCTAATTTTGTATTTTTGGTAGAGATGGGGTTTCTCCATGTTGGTCAGGCTGGCCTCAAACTCCTGACCTCAGGTGATGCACCCACCTCAGCTTCCCAAAGTGCTGGGATTACAGGCATGAGCCACCGCACCCTGCCCCAAGCTCCCTTTTATAACAAATTTACTCTCAAGATAATGAGCCCACTTTTATAATAATAGTATAATCCGTTCACAAGGACAGAACCTTCATGACGTAATCACCTCTTAAAAGTTCAGCCTCTCAACACTTGCACTGGGGCTGACTTTCCAAAACATGAACTTGGAGGAATACATTCAAACCATAGTATTCTGTCACTAATCCCCGAAGTCACATCCTTCTCACATGCAGTATGCATTCATTCCATTCCAATAGTTTCAACAGTCTTAACTTACTCCAGAACCAACTCAGAAGTCCAAAGTCCAAAGTCTAATCTAAATCAGATGTAGATGAAACTCCAGGCATGATTCATCCTAAGTCAAATTTCTTTCTAGCTACAAGCCTATTAAACTAAAGTTATCTAACTCCAAAATACAGTGGTGGACAGGCATAAGATAGACATTCCTATTATAAAAGAAATAGGCAAGAAGAAAGGGGTAGCTGCCCCCAAGTATGTCTGAAACCCAACAGGGAAAACAACATTAAGTCTTAAAGCTGGAGAATAATCTTTGATTCCATGTCTCAAATCCCGGGAACATTAGGGTAGAGGTTGGGCCCCCAAGGCCTCAGGCAGCCTCATTCCTTTGGCTTTGCTGGGCTTAGTCTACCAGCAGCTCACATAGGTTAGAGCCCCAGGCCTACAGCTCTGATAGCCTGAAGCTGTAAACTGGTAGCTCTATAGTTCTGGGTCCAGGGGTAGCCCCATTTCCAAAGTTCCAATAGGCTTTGTCATAGTAGGAGCTCTCCGCGGTGGCTCTGCCCTTGTGACAAGTCTCTGCCTGAGCCCCCAGGCTGTCCATGACATCCTTCAAAATTTAGATGGAGGAAGCCATGCCCCCACAGCTCTTGCTCTCTGTGCACCTGCAGAATTAACACCATGTAGCCATTGCCAAGGTTTACAGCTTATGCCTTCCAGAGCAGTAGGTTGAGCCTCACCTGGACTGGCTTGAGCTATAGCAAGGGTGGATGAGAAGCCAGAATGCAGAGAGCAGAGACCCAAGGTAGCTCTGGGTGACAAGCCTGTGGAGGGTGCCTGGGGCTTGTCTCCCCAAACCATTCTGCCTTCCTAGAGCTCTGGACCTGCAATGGGAGGGGCAGCCTTGAAGCTCTGAAATGCCTTCAGCATCATTCCGTTATTGACTTAACAATCCCTTCTATTATCTATCTATACTAATCTCCTTAGCAAATGGTCACTTGGCCACACCCTTGGTTTGTTGTCTGAACATGCTTTTTAAACTTTTTTCAGGGCCAGGCTGAAATTTTTCAAAATCTTTTAGTTTTGCTTCTCTTTTAAATCTAAATTCTATCTTTAAGTCTTTTCTTTTTTCTTGCAGCTTACTTTATTCAATTAAAATTAGCCACACAGCTCCCTCAGTATTTTGCTTAGAAATCTCTCCTGCCAGATACCCTAGTTTATCACTCTTAAATTCCACCTTCCCCAGAGCCCTAGAGGATGGAAATAATTCAGCCAATTTCTTGGCCACTTATAAGTGGTTGATTAGGAATATGAAATGCAGATATTTTGTGTATCTCTGTAAACAGTTCATACCATGAACTATCAGTGCTCTCTGTGCTAATAGAAGTAGAGTCCTTAGCATTTTTTGATCTAATCAGATTAGTGAGCAAATTCTAGAAACCTCCAAGCCAATGAAGGAAACTCATTCTTATAATTATCTTCCTCTAGAACCACTCATAGTACCAAAATCCGTATTAGTCAGGGTTCTCCAGAGAGACAGAACCAATATCTCCCTATAGATAGACAGATATAGATATTGGTAGGCAAGAGGTATATTAGGGGAATTGCCTCATGTGATTATGGAAGCTGAGAAGTTCCATGGCAGGCCATCTCTAAGCTGGAGACCCTGAGCATAGCTCAGTCTAAGTCTGAAAGCCTCAGAACCAGAAAAGACAGTGGAATAAATATCAGTACAAGGCCAAAGGCCTGAGAATCCAGGGGGCTGATGGTGTAAATCATATAATCCCAAGACTGGAGAAGCTGGAGTTCTGATATCCAAGGGAAGGAGGAGGACACTGTCCCACTTAATGAAAGAGAGAGAGGAAATTATTTTCTCTCCTTTTTTGTTCCATCTAGGACCCCAGCCAAGTAGATGGTGCCCGCCCACATTGAGGGCAGATCTTCCCCACTCAGTCCACAGACTCACATGCCAATCTCCTCTGGAAACATGCTCACAGACACACCCAGAAATAATGCTTTACTAGTTCTGCAGGTATTCCTTAATCCAGTCAAGTCAACACCTAAAATTAACTCTCACAGAGACCAATGACTTGATGCAAATGTCTCGATATGTCCAGGAACACACCTGTCCATCTCAGTCATTGTTACGACAATTCAGGCTTGCATTTTGTGCTACCAGATCAGGATTCCAGAAAACAGAGTTCCAGTCCCACTTTATCTCATTATTTCTGGCCCTTAATTTCTCTGCTAGTCTATATTATTCCACCTTTTTAAAATAATGGAGCCAAGGCTAATGTGAGTTTAAATTTTTATTGTGTTTTATAATATAATTATTTTATACTAAAAATGAAATTATTACTGGTTAGCAAATTAAAAAAATGGTTACAATCATAGGCAAACCCAACCACATTTATTTCAAAGATACAAATGAGCTTTTTAGGCTTCATAAACTATGTATCTTCTACTATTGCTTCAAATTTGGAGGTAAAAACAAAATAGAATTTAATGTTTCACCTGCTTCACAAATACTGCAATTCTTCCCCACCCCGACTTTGCACAATTCATAGGGTAGGTGGGTGTGGATATTATCTGTATGCCAAATTGATTATTATTTTTACTACACTACTTCCTGTGGATCTCTAAAATTTATATTTATTGAAAACTGTTTAGTCCATCAAGTTAAAATCACTGTTTATTGCAAAGTAAGCTTTAGGTATGAGAAATTTAATATGGAACTTGATAGTCTCCCACTTAGTAACATTATGATTTCTTTCAGTGTTTTACTGCTTGCTTATAAATACATTTTTTGTTAAAACAGAATAGTGTATTCATAGTCACGATTGTATACAGGTACAAGTTGTGCACTTTTCTCAAACATTTGGAAGAAATGCAAACAAAAACCATATGTTTTAAATATTCCACAGAATACCTTTCTCCCATTTACTCATATGTTGCAAATGTTTTTAAGGTGGTACTATTCCAGAGGAGTACCACTTACCCCCCAGTTTTATGACAAGTATTTCTATATATATTCATAAATGCATTTTACACTTTAATGTAATTTTTAAAACCCAACATTAAACTCCTAATCTTTTTTTTTTTTTTTTGAATCTTTAGGACAGCCATACATGTAGGTCTCAGAGTCACCTAAGTAGCTTATAAGATGCTAGGCAAACTTGAAAAGGCCTCTCTCATTCACTTTCCATCTTCAGACCCGTGCTCTTCAGCTCATCTAAACAGATGAGAATATAATCCATTTTTTTAAAGTAGTGGTTTTTAAACATTTCAGGCATGGACCCAATCTAATAAAAGTTGCCAATCTCTTCCCACCCCCCTCAGAATGTACATACATACACATATACCCACACAATTTTGCATTGAGCTTGGCAAAGATCACTATCCCCATCTATATGGAAGGCGTTCAAGGATCTTAGGTTCATAGCCCCCATTTCACAGTTTAAAGAAAGAGACCCAAAATGCTTGCTAGGTAACTCACTGTGTTTTGGATACTTTCTAATCCAGAAATTCTTATCTCTAACTGAAAGCCTTCCTATTTCAACTTGTTCTCTTCCTAGAAGTCGTAAAGAACAGTTAGTCACCATTACCTTTCATATTCTTGAAGGCCCTATTAAGGCACACCTTGGATATGTCCTCACCAAGATAAATAATCCCAGCTAAGTGATTCCAGTTTGGCTATACCTTTTCTCAGAGGCCCCATTATTCAGTTCTTAATCATTTTCATTGACTTCCTCTGAACAGCCTTCAAGTTTTTCATACTCCTTTGAGTTTACTGAGGCTACAATTATTCCTCATACTCTAGCGAAGGTCTACATAAGTGTGCATAAGTGACTTAGTCCTTAACAAGCCTTGAATAACCAACAGTTGAATGTTTCCCCCATGCATCTTCCTCCTGCCACACTGGAAATCCTGAGCTGACACATTGCTGCACACTTCCTCAGTGGCACTCTTGGTTGCTTGGTCCACTAGATTTTCCTTTTGGAATACATAAAATATCTTACACAGGCTGCCAAGGTTGTGAGCTGCACTCAGCAGGGGTGTCATTTCCATAACACAAGGGACATCATGGGCAGCCTGAACAAAGGTAAGAAGAGGTCCTTCCCTTAGTACCTAATGGATTCATTTAAAATTAACTTCTATAAAAATTTTTCACTGCCTGAATTTCTTTGTTTTTGATTACCAATTTTCTATTTTGTTTTCTTTTCAAGTCAGGAGATTTTTAAATAAGAACTATTTAAATATTAGTACTCACACCAACTTGCTTTAATTTCCCTAGAAACCTTGGCTTACCTTCTTCCTATTCACTGAGATCTTGGTTCACAGGTCATCCCTGAACAACCACCTCAATCTGATTTGCACTTCAACCCCACCATGAAGCTACTCCTGTTTGGTTTTGGTCGTAGCACTCACTGCTATCTGAAATTACCCTGTTCATTTATTTAATTTTTTCCATACCTTTCACTTCTGGCTAGAATGTAAGTGCCACAGAATCAGAGATCTTACCTGGCTATCTCATTCATTCATTTAGCATCTAGAACAGTCCCGGACATAAGTGAGGCCCTCAGCAAAAGTATGCAGTTTTTTGTTTTGAAAGAAACTGTTTCATCCTCTGTTTATCACCTTGTCACTCCACACTTCAAGATCTTTAAACTGCACACACAGTGAAAAACTACTTTTGCGTGCATTTTGTGTGTATTATGCTGGAGTGCTGCAGTCTTCCCAGTTATTGAGATAATGTTGAGATACTACTTTTACAAAAGCCAAAAACTGGTAAATGGTTTACAAAAGGGGAATAAATGAGGAATACTGACACACCAGTTAAAATAAAATCACAGAAAAAATGTTATATAGACCTATATTAAGGAGGGTATAATTTCTTTCTTTTGTGTTTTTAGAGACAGGGTCTCGCTGTCTCCAAGGCTGGAATGCAGTGGTGTGATCATGGCTCACTGCAGCCTCAAGCTCCTGGGCTCTAGGCATCCTCCCACCTCAGCCTCCTGAGTGGCTGGCTAGGACTACTTGCATGTGCCACCATGCCTTTTTTTTCCTCAGTTTTTGTAGGGACAGTATCTCACTTTGTCACTCAGGGTGGTCTTGAACCCCTGGCTTCAAGTGATCCTCCTGCCTCAGCCTCCCTCAGTGCTGGGATTACAGGCATAAGCCTCTGCGCCCAACCAGAAGAATTTCTATTAGGTGTTTCCACTTCTAGAACTTCCCTCCCTGTCTTCAGGAAGCTAGTATGCATTCTGAGTAATGCCTTAGACAGAAATACAGTATGCTGAGGAGGAAAGAGGAGTTAGAGAGAGTGATAATGTTTTTCCTTTCTCCAAGGGATGTAAAAAGAATTCCTAATTGCAATTTTCTGTATGCATATTATACTTCAATACAAAGTTATTCAAAAATCCCTTGTCTGGCCTGTATTCTATCTAGCTCTTGCACAGTCACCATTAGGCATAGCTGACATCTAGTCTCCATCAAGCACTAAATAGGGATTATACCTATGTGTATGATCAGATCCATTATATGGAAGAGGTTGAGGTCAGTGATCTTGGCTTCTGGCATTCAGAATCAATGGATCTGTTTGGTGCTTCTTTCCTTTGAAGAAAGAAACCTTTCTATTCATACCCTACTCCTTTTTTTTTTTTTTTTTTTTTTTTTTTTTTTTTTTTGCAACTGCATGGGATGTCCATAGGATGTTCAGGATTTCATAGAAGTAATTATAGAGTTTGAAGGGAACTTGAAAAGCTGTTTTCATTTAAACCCAGAGTTTTCAAACATTTTTTAGTGTGTCCCACTGGAAGAAATAAATTTTACATGATGACCTAGTGTGTATATACCTACACTGAAACACACACACACGCCTGAAATAAAAGTTTCACCAAACAATACATATGCTCACTATGTGAGATATACTCAATATTTTCTATTCTACTCTGAACATTTTTTTATACTGGTTGTTACAGATGAAATTGACTTCATGACCTATTAGTGGATCACTGCCCACAGTTGAAAAGTAATGATTTAACCATTCCACAAAACAGCTCATGTGCGATCTGAACACTTTACCTAGTTTTGCCCTAACCTTCCATAGCCTTACGTGTCTTCCCTCAGTTTGGGTGTCAAGTTCCCAGACTCAGTTATGGCCCATGATAGGTTCTCCTTAGCTATTTCACAAGATTTTCAGAGCATTCTTAGAGGAAAAAGACTTTCTACTGCAGCTTTATATATCAGGAAAAAGATTCGATCCAGGCGGTGCTGAATCAGTGAGGATTTTCTCTCCAATGACAAAACCCTGAGTGACTTTAAAAGGTACTGCTTCCCCATGGGTAATTATGGGTCATTTGTTTTTTAAAAAAGAAAATACCAGAGTCACGAAATTCTAGATCTAGAAGGGACTTTAACAAATCCAGCCCAGCCCTTTGATTTTATGACAAAAATATTTCCTTGCATGTTCTGAGGAGTTCAGAGCAAAACTCCTGTTCCCTTATCAACAGTATTTTAAAAAACAGTATTTGCTGCCATAAGCTGACATATATTAAACAGAACCTTTGTGTTTAAAGAAATAACACAGGCCTAAAATTTTCTAGTATTATAGTTTGAAAGGGGGAAAAGGTGGGATCTTATCTTTGTTTTTTAAGTTTGCCATAATAACTGAGTTGTAGAAGCCCTATACTCAAAATCCACATGTCCGCTTGAGACAATAGTCCTATGCACATGGATTTTCCATTATTTAGACATTCATTAAACAAATATTATTTGAGAACCTAGTATCTGTTCTCAAGCGGCTTATATTATAGTGAAATATAGAATGTTTGTTTTTTATATTACAAATTATATTATCCAGGAAATAATACCTCATAAACAGTGTATCTTTTATATTTCATTGGTCAGACTTTATCGATGTTTTATTGGACATAGCTGATGTACCACTCTGGATCCTAGTTTACTAGCATGGATCTAGACCTTTTGATTTCAAGTCCTCTGTTGCACTTGAGGACTTACCTCACTAGTTATTTTATTTATTCGATAAATATTTATTGACTATCTTAGAATAGTCAAGCTTTGTTCTAAACACCGGAGTTGCAGAAGTGTGTTAACAGGAGTCACCAAATCTCTGCGCCCAGGGAACTTGCCTGCAAAAGAGCCCCATCATGACTGAGTTAATCGAGTCAGTTTACTAAGCCCATCTGGCTTAGTTCATCAGACCCTTTGGGAGAGTATTGAACATTGAACTATATCGTATTTTACAAAAATTGATTCTCAAATCTCAAGCAGAACTAAGGAGACTGATGTTCAAGGAGTTGGATGCATTAGGTCATTGTAAAAATCGAGAGCTTATTAACCCACATTGCTGAGTGTTTTGGAAGCAATTCGTAAATACGGTTCTTCTCATTTGGTTTTAAACCACACAAGAACAATGACATTACTAATCAAAAATTGACAAAGAAACGTGGAGAGAAGAGAAGGATAAAAGGAATGTGGGAGGAAGGTGGGTTGCAGGGGTGGATGATATTCTCAGAATGAAGAAGCAAGCAAGAAAAAAATCAAGATTTGCCGAAAATATTATCTGAGTCATGAATAGGCATAGTAACAGGAAAACCTGCTAATGCTCCTAACTTGAATAGAGTTGACTCTAGCAGAAAAAGTGGGAAAGCTGTTGGCACTCTCATTGCAGAAGTGCATTGTTTTGATGTTCTGACTCAAGTCTTAAGCATGACATTTCATGATCAGCTAAGCCGCTGAGCAACCACACCCTATTCTTGGCAAAAATATGTATCGTATTACATTACCAAAGACAGCACAATGGAAAGTTTTTGAAAATAGTAAATAAACACCATATCTTATTTATAAATCTTGTCAAGATTTTCAAGGACTTGCCCAACTCCATGGCGAAATCCCTATTTGCTGTAGAAGATACAGCATGCAGAGTATCTGCCTGAACAGCAAGCTCCTTTTCAATTTCAACTTCTTCAGCCCTAACCAAGGGGGACTATCCTCTTTAGTGGTAAAAGTAGATCCAGGTTTTATGGCTGGAGAGAGTCCAGGGCACTCAAAAGTGAAGCAGACGGTTGTGAAAAATTATTTATGGCAGATTTTGTGATGCCTGTGTTGTACTCTGATTTAATAGGGGGTAAATGAAATCTGAAGCAGAGTGAATTCATTTTCCAAATTTTACTAGGTGTACATGCAGGTTTACACCAGGGTACTATCGCTACCCTCAGCTTCTTTTCATTGCTTTCATACTTTGCAAAAGTAAATTCTTCCCTGAACAGACTCATGAAAATAGTGCATTGGGTTACCCACAAGAAGCCTCCAAGACAACACTTTTGACATCCATAGAGTGGACGTTTCTTCTGCAACACATACAATAAATGACATCCTCTACGTATACTACTATGAACAAACTCACATGTCAATGAAAATCACCCCTCAAGAAAGGAGAATAATAATAAGAAACCTAAAGCAAATGACACCTCAAATTGCTCTTGCAGACTCTTTATAAAAGCATTTTATTGGCATGTGAGTGATAACATTGGCCATTTAAAGATATCAGAACATTGCCATTTTGCAAAATGACGTGTACAGACACGTGTCATTTTACTTGTGTCCAATCTAATTTTTAACAAATGTAACTTTTAAAGAAAATCCTGATTATTTTTCCACGCCTCAATTTAAAGGGAATGTTGCAAATCCAAGAAAGTTCCATAAAGAATAAGCAAAATAAATCTTACTTCATTGTTAAGAAACATTTTAGTAAATATTAATTTTTACAGATTTTAGTAAATATCAGTAATAAATATTGCATATATTTTATCATATAATCAAAATGTTATTGTTGATAAGAATATTTCATTTGCATCATCTTTTTCTCTTTGTTAGGCAATCAAGTCAATTTATCATTATTATTTTTCAGGTAATTTTACTTTTTTAAACATTTAATCAACAAAAATTGTATGCATTTATAGTGTACAACATATTTGAAATATATACATACATTATTGAATGGCTAAGTTGAGCTAATTAACATATGCATTACCTCACATACATTATTATGGTTCTTATATTATGGTTGATAGACATGTTCAGTATATCACTTTTGTTCATAGATAAGGTAGATGTAGATGAATTTTTCTTACCTTTTTATTTAATCTACCTAGCCTCTTGCATTATTCAACTGGTATTCTAGAATAAAATTTAAAGAAAAAATGAAATTACATTCAGTTGCAAGGCATTATCTTGCCCTAACCTGTCCAGCACAGACCTCAGGAGTGAGAGAAGGGAGAAATAAAACAAGATACTGAACCGCAATATTAGTATTTGAGGAAGCAGGTAGGAAAGGAAGTCGACACAAAGAAACTTCATTTTGCTTCACTGATCCATTGACTAACAGTTAGAAGATAAATAGTCATCCTTTGACATACATGGAGGATATTGGTTCCAGGACACACCCCCTCTACTCCCCCATGCCTTGACATCTTCCCCTTGCCACATATACTAAAATCCATGCATTCTCAAATCCAGCAGCCGGCCCTGTAGAACCATGTATATGAATAGTAGGCCCTTTCTATATGTGAGTTTTACATCCCATGAATATTGTATTTTCCATCAGCTTTTGATTGAAAAAAATCTGTGTATAAGTGAATCTACAATTCAGGCCTTTATTGTTCAAAGGTCAAATGTGAATATGTTTACAAATACAGATACGTATTTATATAAAGTTGCAGTGTGTGTTTAAGGCATACAGAATATGGGTCTACATTTTATATATATATATATATATGCATGTGTTGTATAAAGTGTTAAAAAATGAAATGTCCATTATTTATTACTGACTTTAAAAAACTGAATGCAATCAATGACCTTGAAAACTGCTGTATAGAAATGAATTTATTTCTTCAACAAATACTTGATCATTCAACAAATATTTATTGAGCGCTTATTGTGTGCTGAGCCCTATGCTACATACTGGGATACAGTGGTTAACAAAATGGAAATGGTTCCTGTCCTTATGGAGCTACATTCTAATGAGGGAGAGAGACATTAAATGTATATTACACAAATAAATATAAATACAAATAAAAATTTTTATATGACTATGAACTTTGGTAAGTCCTGTGCAAGAAAACAAATGACAGAAGAGTCTAGTTCAGGGTGACAGATCTATAAAGACCTATCTGTGGAAGGAACTTTTAAGATGATATATGAGCAACCAAAAGGATTTAATCAGTAGAAGAATGAAAAAGGGGCCGGGGGTGGTGGCTCACGTCTCTAATCCTAGCACTTTGAGAAGCCAAGGCGGGTGGATTACCTGAGTTCAGGAGTTTGAGACCAGCCTGGGTAACATGGTGAAATCTCATCTCTACTAAAAATGAAAAAATTAGTTGGACATGGTGGCACACACCTGTAATTACAGCTACTTGGGAGGCTGACGCAGGAGAATCACTTGAACCTGGGAGGTGGAGATTGCAGTGAGCTGAGATAGTGCCACTGCACTCCAGCCTGGGTGACAGAGTGAGAATTCATCTCAAAAAAAAATTAAAAATTAAATTTAAAAATTAAAGAATGAAAAAGGGAGCACTCCAGGCATCAGGAAGAGTAAGTGCAAAGGCTCCAGGAGCACAGACTCATACCCATCTAAGCTAAAATAACCAAATCCAATCAACATATGTGAAAATTTACTCCAGAGAAATACTTCTTTAATATTGGCTTTTCCTTTGAGTGAGGATGGCATTGTTGAAGTAGCATTGATAAAGCTTGTGTCTTTTTTGAAACTTATAAGAAATTTAGTAAATAGACATGGTTCATCACACCTATTATCACATTGAGTTTCTGCAGTTACTTGGCACAAGGTTTCAGAGTTCACATAGGGGAATTTCATTGAGATTGCTTTTACATAAGTAAATTTTGTAATTTTTCTGTTATCTTTTTTCTCTTCTTTAAAAAAAATTTTGTGGTAAATACATGTGATGTAAAATTTACTCTTTTAACCATTTTAGGTGTATAGTACTGTGGCATTAAGTATATTCACATTATTATGCAACCATCATCTCCATCTATCTTCAGGACTTTTAAATCTTCCCCTACTGAAACCCCATACCCGTTAAACATTAATTCCCCATTCCCCCTTCCCTCAGGCTCCTAGCAATCACCATTCTACTCCCTGTCTCTATGAATCTTTCTACTCTAAGTACCTCAAATAAGTAGAATAATACATGTCTTCAAGGTTCATCCATGTTGTAACATGTGTCAGAATTTTCTTCCTCTTTAAGGCTGAGTAATATCCCATTGTATGTATATGGAACATTTTGTTGATTCGTTCATTTGTCAGTGAAGACTTGGGTTGCTTTTATTTGTGGCTCTTGTATTAATATATAACACTGCTATGAACATGGGCATACAAATATCTGTTTGAATCTCTACTTTCATTTCTTTTGGGTATATACCCCAGCAGTGGAATTGCTGCATCATATGGTAATTATTTGTTTGATTTTTGGAGAAATCAAACTTGTGCTTTTAAAATTCATACATTCGGCAAATGTCCATTAGACTCCTATTATGTGCCATGCAGCTGTGCCAGAGGTGGGGAATGAATGAACAGGACACACTGCCTTCCAGGCTTACTGTTTCCTGTGTGAGTAGTTGTTGTTACTGTTGTTCTTTCTTTAGATGGTGATAATGATTTACTGTGGAATCGTTAACTCTCTTTCCCAACCTTCTTGAGACTATATAGTGCATAGTAAGCATGCCCTCATCATCCCAAGCTTCATTAACTTGAAGTTCTGAGCCAGAGCGTCAAGCTAGATGCAAACATTACATTGTCATGTCATGACTCAGGATATCTATAATAGAACCCCTCTCCCTTCTGTGTCATGTGTGGTAGTAGCTTGAAGAGAAAATTATTTCAGCTAAATCAGAGATTTGATTAACAAAAACCTGTACAAATGAAATTGTAATATTGTTACACAGATAATACTGTTGTATATCATAGTATTATATGAATTCTATTAAGATTTAAATTTGAATATGAGAGAAATAATTTTTCCATTTGAATGACATTATTCCAATAGAAGTGATACATAAGAAAGGAAAATCCACTTTGAATAAGTTTTCTTACCAAAATGTGAAACTTTGAAAGCACAGAACAGCCTTTGAAAATTTAATGAGTTATGAGTTATGACAGTCAACAAAAATTAATCACCATAAGGATGAAGAAAAACAATGTTTTCATCACCATGAAATCAATCTGATCCTGCCTTCTCCTTAAGAGAGTGGTTCATAGCCAATTTACTTTTCATAATTACAGTGTTTTATTTTGTATGTTTATAATACCCCTTCTTCCAAACAAATCAAAAGCTCATTTAGCGTAAAGTTGCACTGCAAAAAAGACAGAATCATTTACAAGGAGTAGGAAAATAAACATCAAGAGAGAAAGGGTGAGATTTTTTTAAAACTATAGACTGAGAAAAGATTTAGCCATTGAGCACAGATTTTTCTTCTGAGCTTCCTAGTAGCCAAAGAAAAGATGGCATCACAGAGAGTGATAGAGCTCTCATTATCTAAAAGATAAAACATAATAACCAACAACAGATTTCTTATATTTGATCATTATATTCTGAGAATTCGATGTAGGGATTCCTATATAATTAAGCTACATAAGGAAAATTATCCTAGAAAAGTTTACAAAATCTCAGGAGTATTCCACATACACATGTTTCTATACTGGTCATTAATCAAAGCCAGGGGCATGTTTATTCACAGACTTTCCAAGGCAATTCTCCAAGAGGCCAGTATGAAATGGGCCAAGTTTGCAGCTTTCAGCTGCTAGAAGGATATATAGCTTGGCCCGTTCTTTTAATAGTTTTGCATAGTCCTGCCACCCTGTATTGCTTTAAAACATACATGTTGTAATAAACACACTTCTGTTTCTCATAAAAGTCTGGAGGTGGGCAATCCAGAAGCATGGTGATACCCTAGAGTTTCAGGAAGCCAGGGCCCTTTTTCTGGTTCGTAATATCCACTTCAAGGTTACTTCATGGTTCAAGATGGCTGCTCCAGCCTTCACATCATCATTCCAGCCACACACGTGAAAGAAAAGGAAAAAGGGAGACAGGGTATGCCCCTCTCTTTATGGGCATTTCTTGGAATTGCACCCACTTGCTCCACTACATGTCCTTAGTGAGAACTGTGTCACATGGTCACACATAACTTCCAAGAGAGGTTAAGAAATGTTTCTGTTCCGAGTGGCCATGTATGTTTGCACCAAAGCAGAAAAAGAATAGCCGTGGAGAGATGGCTAATATTTCTGCCAGAAGTATCTTTTTGTTTTGTTTTGTTTTTGAGATGGAGTCGCTCTGTCGCCCAGGCTGGAGTGTACTGGCGCGATCTCAGCTCACTATAACCTCCACCTCCTGGGTTCAAGCAATTCTCCTGCCTCAGCCTCCGGAGTAGCTGGGATTATAGGCATGTGCCACCATGCCCAGCTAATTTTGTTTTTTTAGTAGAGATGGAGTTTCACCATGTTGGCCAAGCTGGTCTCGAACTTCTGAACTCAGGTGATCTGCTCACCTTGGCCTCCCAAAGTGCTGGGATTACAGGAGTGAGCCACCGTGCCCGGCTTCAGATATCTTATTTAAAAGAACTTTTTGTCCTTTTAAAATGCAGATGATCGTTTAAGGAGGAAGTTTTTCCCCTTTATCCTTGGGACCCTATGCTTTCCATAACTGCCAGTTTCTGTGCTGGGAAAACGTTTGGGATTTTAACTTCTAGGAAATTGCACTTGTAAAAAGAGATAAAATGCTGGATTTTTTTGAACCTATGTTTCTCTCAGTTGCACGCCGTATTTTTCCCTCAGGACACCTGCATATATAGTAATCGTTTTATTGTTGTTGGCTTGTATTCAGTTCTCCATGCTGTTATCTTATATTTTATTTCCTTCTTGCCATACTCAACAAGTTCCAAATTCCTTCATGAAAGTCTTTTCAAAAGAAAGGCCCACCATAGTTTCAAGTAGGAAAGATAAAATATTCAGTTTTACCCACAAATTCCGTGTCCTTTCTGGAAACTTTAAAAATAACCCACAAAAAAATCTTAAGTATGTGAAGTAATGCATAAGTTAAGTAGGTTAATTTAGCCATTCCACAATGTTCAAAACATAATGTTGTACACCATAAATATATGCAATTTTATTTGTCAGTTATTTAAAATAAATAGTTTTAAATGAACTATACTACAAATTAACTTTAGTTATAGGTTCTTTTTTTGTATTTGTTTGAAGGATTTTGGTATTTCTTTGTGACAGTATGTATAATTATGATATGAGATAATTTTTTTAACAGAGAACCTATTAATCTAGTTCATGTTAGCAAATATAAGCAACACAGAACAGGAATAAAATTGAAGACCACACAGTGATCTGTTATATTTTAGGGGAAGAGTACTCTGATTTTCTGTGGTTTAATTGCTTTTCTGAAATTCAAATTTCCTTTCATTTTTTATCTAGATTTTCCTTGGTTTTCAGAAACCATCTTTTCTTTTGTAATTCTCCTATTTGATTTTCTTTTTCTCTACTGTCATCTCTGTGACTATCTCATATGTTAGTAACTCACATGTTAATTTAACAAACATTTATCTAATGGCAGTTATGTAAAGGGTGCTGTGGTCTGTTCTGTGAATACGAGAGTTTGTAATCTTGATAATTTGCTTTCACAGGATTTACAATCTAGTTGAAGGAGAGTGACACACTCTACTTACAAACAGGGTGGCAGGTGAAAAGTACCTATAGATATATGAGACCCGTTTTGTAGGGGTACACAAAAAGGAACTATTATTATTTGCTATTTAGATTGGTTAAACAATTAAATATTAAAATGTCAAATTAAAAAATAGAAAAACGTTTGCCACCACAGAGAAAAATAACTCTTAAAGCTTGAAGCAGTGGAAGAAATCAGAAATGAAAATGATCAGTAACTCTTTGACAGGTTTAAAACTTCTATACAATAAAAAACTAGTAAAACTAATAATATTAATAATAAAACAGTGGGGAAGATTTTTTCCAATAAAAGGAGGACTCGTATCTATGATATATAAACAATGTATTCAAATATATTGAAAATATTATTAATATTCCAGCAAATAAATGAGCAAAAGGAAAAAGGTTTTAAAAAATCACAGTTAGGAGAAGGCTTTGTGGAGGAGCTGACATTAGAGCTATATCTTAAAGAGTAAAAAATATAAATTTTAGCAAGGCAGGGTTAGAAGGAGGGACCTTCCAGGCAGAAGGGACAGGATGAACAAATACACAGTAGTCAAAAGACTTGGAGTAGTTGGGTAATATTTCAATCGAGTTGGAACATGGCTTTCTATTATCCTGGGACTGGAAGCAGATCAGGGAGGTCCTTGAATGCCAAGCTGAGGAATTTGGCTTTTGTATTTCAATCCCACTCTCTGTATATTGTCTATAAATCTGTTAACAGCTCTTCACCTTATTGTCTGGCTCTGGTATAATTGTTTTATCTGTGGAGGATGATGTCATGGAAATAGAACTGAACTAGGAATCAGGGGCCTTGGATTTATGTATTACACTTGGGTTTACTATATGAATATTGCAACCATAATTCAAACCTTAACAATTAAAATGATAAGTTTCTCTATGTCAAAAAGACTACAAAAGAGAGTTTATTGCCAGGATTCTCTGTAGCATTGTGCATTGCATACAGTAGGTGCTCGGTAAGTGTTTGTTGAATCTAATTCAATAACAAACCTCTTGGGTGCAGCACACCAACATGGCACATGTATACGTATGTAACAAACCTGTATGTTGTGCACATGTACCCTAGAACTTAAAGTATAATAAAAATAAATTTAAAAAAACCTCTGAGACCTGTGCCATAATTTCAGCAATGTAGAATAAAGAACAAGGACAGCAGGTTTAAGGGTGCTGAACAAGTCTATCCTCCTGGTTCAGTTCAGTGCTCTGCTACAAGTTCCGTTGTTTTGTTTTGTTTTGGGGGGCAAGTATCTTTGAATTTGAATCTACATTATGATAATATTTTTCCCAGAGTTTCATTAGATCTTTCAAATGCAGAAAAATTGAGAGACATGTTCAGTAGCTACTTCTATATCCACCACCTAGAATGGTACTGATTTATTATCTCCTGCTTATATTAGGCTCTGAGCTAGACACTCTACAAACCTCTCACTCTACTGCCCACAACTGCGTGGTGGTGGTGAACGTAACTCTCATTGTCCAAAAGCCTAAAACAGAACAAGCAAGCAAACAAACAAAAACACCCTAAGCTCAGAAAGTTTCAGCAGTTTATTTCCTTAAAGCCCTTCGAGTAATAAATGCAACAGCTAGGATTTAAACTGTCTGTCTCTAAAAACTTGAGTTCTTTCCATGGTACCAAACAGCCTCCAGAATTCCTTTCTTCTACTGACTGGGGTCACAGATTTTAACCAAGCATCTACAGTATGAGAAGCCCTGAATTAAGTCTTGTAGGAAGAACTGTAAGCTGAGGCCCTTGGGGCGTCTGTCAGTTGCAGATGAATCAGATCAAATTTTACAATTGTTGAGTTTGTCACATAAGTAACACATGCCATTCTGGACACTTTGCAGGGAAAGAGAGGAAGACCATGGGACAAAGAATCTAAAATCATAATTTTTGCCCATTACACAACCTGCAATAGTGAATCAGATTGAGTAAAACAGGAGTCTTACCTTTTTCTATGTTCTCTCTGCGTGCTCTGTTCTCCACAGCTGTAAAGCCTTTCCTTAGTTTCTTTTAATTACCTAAAAGTCTGTGTACATCTCAAAGCCTTTTTCAGTTTCCATTTTCCTCTACCAGACTCCTCACTGAGTCCTTAAATATGCACTGACATCTCCCTTCTCTGAATTCTCATGGCCCTTTGCTTTACAAATAGTCAGTATAACTTAGTGGTTATGAATACAGATTGCTTGGGTTTAGATCTTGGCCTTTTCCCTCTTTGGAGATATGATTTGGGCAAGTACTTTAATTCTCTATGCCTCAGTGTTCTCTGTTAAAGTGGATATATCAGTTGGGATTCTGTTGCAAAGAACAGAGTTTATTCTTGCTATTTTAAGCAGAAAGTGATGTGTTACAGGATATTAAGTAAAACATAACATTTGAGTTACCAAAGAAAAAGACTCTAATTTGAGCTTTCTGAAGATTCCAGTGCTACTTTACAGAAACACATTACCATGGGAGTTGCTGCCTCTTCCACAGCCAGGAAGTCATCTGCTGAATGGAAAAGCTGAATATGAAACAGCAAGTGCTGCAAGGGCCATGCCCACCTTCCCTAATCCAGCTAATAAATGCATGTCCCATGCCTGCCTCTTGACACCTGCAAAAATAGCAACTGGTTAGCATGGTTACAAGGAAAACCTCATTGCTTTGTAGCCATTTTTACAAGCAGAGAGAGCAAAGTGTAGTAGTTTCTGCCTCACTTCCTCCTTCCAAATTTTTGTAGTACTTCAGAGTGACCAGTTCTCAATTCCATCCAGTACCCTAGCTGCAAGGGAGTCTAGAAAATGTTTCTGGACTTCAGGCACTGGTTGGGATGAAGTTGACTGCTAATCCATCATTAAAAACATCTATGTGAGGTTAATAAATGTACCTACCCCATAGAGTTATTGTAAGGATTACATGAACTAATACATATAAAATACTTAGAAAAGTGCCTACACGTGGGAGACTCACAGTGCATGTCTATTGTCTGTTTTCATCTGTCAATGTCTCAGATGGTAGTCCTGGGGAAAGTCAAACAGCCTTTGATAGAGCCCCAAATTTCCTGCCTGCTAATAACTTTGATGAACCCATTTTCTATGTAGGAGGACTGATTTCCTCATCTGCAAACTGGGGATAATAATCAGTCTCTGACTCCTAAAGTTTCTGTTCATGTCACATTAGATCATGTGTGAAAGGTGATTTGAAAACTGTAATGAATGCTCTAATGGCATTAGTGTTAAATAGATACTAGGTGAGTTGGCAAGTTGTGGAGTAATGCTCAAATTCCAGTTCTGCCCCTGAGAATAGCAGTCTGCTTCCTATACTTTTATCTTAGTCACCCTTACTTTATTTTTCAGAATTAGCCAGGGAAATCAAACTTTACTGCATCCCTGTGAGGAAAACAAGGCTCAGATGCTGCCATAACGACCTCCTTAAAGAGGGGAGATTAGGCCCTGCCCAGCTCTTGAAATCCTCCCAGCCCTGAGTTCTTTCCAGGAGACCCTGTGTCCCCTGTAACACTGGTTTCTGCAGCTGACAGGCTAAGCAAAGAGGCTCAACCTGAAGAAAGAGACAGGTGGCTCCAGAGCAAGGCTTGTAACGAATTCTCCCCAGGGAGAGAAATACCGAAAGTTTAGCTCACTCTTTCCTCCCATAAAGCACACTGAATGTTAACAGCTTGCTTCTGTCCAAGCTGGTGTTTTTTAAATTAAGTATTGTTAAATCCATACCATTTGGAAAGATGCTTCAGACAGCCCTGACACTCTCTCTTGATTCTGCTTTCATTTCACCTAATATGTTGTGCATGGAGCCAGTAACCAGTATTATTCGGCTGCCGCGGCTTCTGCTGGTGCTGCTGCTCACACACTTGCAGACGGCTTTAATTTAGATACCTGAAGAGGAAAAAAGGAATTTGGCCAACGCCCTGCTCAGATGCCATAAGGGGCCTTTTCCCAGCTGCCACTAATATGGATCTAGATTACCTAAAGTTTTATGTTATTTTTCCTAGGTGCTGAAAAAGTTTTAGACATGAGAAAGTCAAGAGACGTAGAAGCTGGAGGCTAAAATAAGATACTTTCCATCGTCAGGTAACATATACCCATAGTAAACCCTGGTAGCCTACTTTCCTTTTCCTATAAACATCCCCCTTCAACCACATCACTGCCCACATGTGAATATATGTGTGTGTATACATCATATATAGATATAAATGCATATATGTGAATATGAGATGAGGGTGGATTTCGATTTGGTTTATGGCTCAATGGCCAGTTCTAGCCTGCAAAGCTTCAGTCAAGTTACTTAACTTCTCTGAGCCTCAGTTTCCACATACATAAAATGGGGTGATTACTTAATTTCAAAAAGTAGTCACAAAGGTCAAATGAAATAAAAACTGTAAACTTATATTGTAAACCATAAAGATGGCATGTAAATTTTGGCCATTATCAAAATGAGTTCATTACCAAAACTTTCACCAGTCATCTTAACCCAACTTGATTTTGTTCTTCCTTTTCTGAAGTTATAGTAAATTTGTAATTTCCCCTGCACTGTGTAGCTCTGGATGTGCAATTGCTTTTCCTAGTTTCTCTGGGTATTCCCAAGAGGAGACAATGCTGTGAGGAATCAGAAGCATGAGACAACGTGTTGGGCATCCTCCAGGCATTCAATAGGTGATTGAGGCCTGGACTTTAAAATAGTGTATTATTCGTTGACTTCATTGAGGTGACCATCTTGCTGTACATCAGCATGCCCATCAAAACTCCAAGGCAGAAATTTCTGACTCAAAATACCAAGGCAGTATTTATTTGCAAAGCAGAAAGGAATCTAGACTAGCATGCAACTGGTTGCCAGTTATTTTCTGACCATGCCGATTATTTTTCTATTCCTCTACAAATAGTATCTTGTCGTTAGCATTGTTGCTACTTTTCTTTCTCCCATTACCTGTTCTTCCCTTTGCATCTGCTTAATGAGCAGGGTTTATGTGTGAAGAGGGAGAAGGTGGTATTAGGTAAAATGTTCCATTAATAGAACTAGTTGAAACTCTTCAGTTAATGACTCTGATAGGAGGGAAAAAAATAAACCCTTTAGCAGAAAGCTCTGGTGTGTAACAGAAAGACACATATAACATAGCTTTATATATGAAAGTTTATTTCAATCAATCACCTTTCTTTAATGTGATGAGGATTTTAGATAAAAGCAATAGTGGAAAGACAAAGTTAAGCATTTTTATATCTACTTGTGAATCCACTTTAGCTTATGAGCATTAGCTAGTTTTTGAGAGATTTGTAAAACAAATCTTTCTAAAAGGGAAAACATATTTTGAGAATAGGCTCTCTTTGCTATGGATTTGTACTATCCATTTTTCTAGGTCCACATACTTAGTATTGAGAACAAAGGTGAATCTTCGTATGACCTTGACTTTCCTAACAGCTTGAAAATAGGATTTTAAAAGTTTCTCTCTCTTTAATTGATATACCATATGAAGTAGGTAACCTAAAGTTGAACAACCTGCTTTTCTTCACCTTTTTGAAAAGCAACACAGCAGGTATGTATATAGGCAGACCTGCCTGTATTCACATGCCCATTATGGCTTGATCAGGTTTTCCATATTTGTGTATTTCATATCTCTTCTCAGTACTTTTTAATAATGAAAGGAAAGAACGTTAATTCTAAATGTGTTGTGCGTCCACCGCATATATTTCTGGGCTCTCAGGAGGTCTGTAAAGGGAAAACGTCCTGGTGACACACCTATGGCAATGTAAAGCCAAGGCTGCTCTTTTATTCTTTCAAAACTCAACGATTTCCTTTGCAGATAAGGGGAAATACATCCTTGTTTGACACTTGACACTTTTCTAAAACTGTAATAAAACCTTCCTCTGGTAGAGTCAAATCTCCCTTGCTGGTGGATTAAGCAGCTTCAGAAGCTTCCTGACCTTCTCGTTGCTGTTGCTGGCCTTGTCGTCATTTCACTGCTCATTAGCACTTCCTTCAGAGTTGGACTGGCCTCCAAGGTCATCTCGTCCAACCCTCTTGCAATAGTGGACGGAAAAATGAGGTAAAACTCAGTTCACCCTTTTCTGTATTATAGCAGCTCTGATAAAGGATGTGGATGAGGTGCAGAGGAAGCTGAAACTTGGTTAAAAGAAGGTTTGGGGATTAACTGAGGATTTAATTCATCCTTTCTTTCTCTCCCGTGGCTAAAGCAGATAGTTGAGAGTTGGCAGTGCATCAAAACCAGGCTGCTCCTCAACCCCAAATTTCAACCCCACTCATCCTGGAGTCTTTGTTGAGGGCTTCTTTTTAAACTGGGGGATCTAAATTTCTAATTGTGCCTCTACAATTAGCAAATCTTAAATGCCTTAAATTGTCACTTTACAAAGAAGCAACTTGCTTTGTGGGTTTTTTTGTTTTTTGTTTTTTTGTTTTTCTTCCAAATTAAGTCCTTAATAACACAAAATAACTTATGCCACCGTTTAGGCTTAGTGAGGAACCTTCAGAAAATGTATAGAGTGTTTATTTTCCAAGTCAAGAGAGAAAGTAAAGAGGAACTTTATGGAGGCGAAATAAAACAGTTGTACAGAACACATTTACAGGGCACATTAAGTCGGTTTTTGTCTATGGTTCTTTTCCTTTATGGCATATGTTATATATTGACAGGGATTAAGTTTCTCTCCTGAATGGAACAATACACAGTCACAGGGAGCTACTGTACTTTACAAAGCAACAGACATCAGCACAGGCAAATGGCAAATAGAAACGCATCTCACAAAGAACTAACCAGGTCCATGGGAAGCACAGTGCTTGACTTCATCTTTTGCAATTCTGCATCTTTTGCATTTCCCTTCTCGCTCTGCTGCTCGCTCGCCTTTCTTTTTCGTCCTTTTCCCCCTTTTTTGCTCGCACTGTTACACTTTCTCTGTCCTCCTGGCTTTGTTATTCAGCATGTCTGATTAGCAGGAGCCTGATTGGCTGGCTGCCTGCTCCGAGAGAGATTCCATTCAGCTTACCCCCCACCCATCCACCCACCCACCCCTCGGTCAGGAAATGTGAGCGGGGCTGATGGAAGCTGATAGGCAGGACTGGAGTGTTAGCACCAGTACTGGATGTGACAGCAGGCAGAGGAGCACTTAGCAGCTTATTCAGTGTCCGATTCGGATTCCGGCAAGGATCCAAGCATGGAATGCTGCCGTCGGGCAACTCCTGGCACACTGCTCCTCTTTCTGGCTTTCCTGCTCCTGGTAAATGCCTTTTCATTTCAATACATTGCTATTGCCATTGAGTCTGGGTGCTGGGGTGTGTGTGGTGTGTGTGTGTCTTTATCTGAAAGCTCCAGGTGAAATAATGTACACGATTACAGAGAGAGAAAACTCCTTCCAGAACTTTGAACCCCAACTTCCCAAGCAAGATGAAGTCTGCTGGACTTTCTGGAATTAGTTACTGCTATATCGTAATACTGATACTGAGACATGAACTTTGGGACATACTGCATGGAGTGTGGGAGCTGAGGACTGTATACATGGTGGTGTGTATGCTCGGAATTTGGATAACAGACATCCTGAAATCAAACTCACTCACTGTGGTGTTCCGAACTTTTTGAAGGATAGGCTTTGCCGGGCTTGCCCGTACTGCCTTTAATGAATTATTTTCCGTCTATGCACATGTACTAAGGAGCCAGGTAAACAGGGGAATGAGAGGCTCTTTGCAGCCAACCCAGATTATAGCTCATAATTACTGCAAGTCATTTATGGATAGAAGTTAATGCTAGGATTTATGAATTGAGGATTATGGTCTTTGATCTCTAATTTACTTTTAAAGAAGAAAAAAGAATGATGACTTTTAGTACGGCTGATTGCCACAGTCATAGTGATAAGATGCTCTGCTCTTGAACATCAGTACACATTGCATTTTTGACTCAAAGTAAATGTTCCGTTGTGACTCATACTTGGTTTTATGGGCAGAAAATGAACATTTACTGTCCAAAATAAATCTACACTCAAAATATTAATAGCAATGCACATTTTTTTAAACCAGAGTGTTCTGGGCAGGCAGCTTAGTAAACCTCATCTAAAGGTTTGATTCCAAAATTTGCACACACTGATCCAAACAAATGTGATTGTAGTTTTTCCTGTCACATTTCTAACATGCCAGAACTTCCTCAGAAGGCAAGAAGAGAACAAGGTAAAAATGTAGCAAATGAATAGGTTGCATTGATTCCTTGATGGGGAAGGAATGTTTTGTTCTGATTAGATTCTGACACATCTGATCTGCCCTATAATTTTGAAGTAGGGAAGCAAGCCATTTGGTACAAATTGAAAAAGTCCAGGAGATTCATCAAATAGAGTAATCAGACAGATTAGATATTTTATACGTTCCCACTTCTTAATGATTTGCATCTTTGTAGCTAAGAAATTATAGTGCTGCATTGCAGGTGCTATAAATATAGAAATATATTTTTAATACATTTTTCATAGAAATTTAAAGGCAAACTACATTTTAAGCATGAATGAACTGTAGGTTTTAGCTGTTCTGAAAAATATAAAGAACAGAATGTTTGGGTATGCTTTATGACTTGTGGAGCAAGCGATTTATGAAAGGTGTCTCATTTTTTCCATATGGGATGTGTTACTTGTATACACCACTAGTTTGTCTCATCTTTCCTTCTTTGTGATTTTTTTAAGTGTGTGTTATTTTCCCATTATATTGCATCATAAAGCAAATTACCAGTACACATTACTTTTTTTGATATTTTCATATGGAAGCATGATCTCATTATACTTTAATAAAACTTTCCCATTCAGGAATAGATTGTTTTGCTATCCATTTGGTAAATGCATTATATCCCACTCTGATATCTTGAATATTCATATATACATTTGAGCATATAATTTGACTTATGTGGAATGAAAAGGTATGTATGCTTATTTCAGGAGGACTTAAAACGTATCATGTTTAAATTACAATTATTGTATTATAAAGATAAAATTAAAACAAACCTAGGTTTGTTTTACCCCTGCATTTAAATGAAATGGAAATCTGAGAGTTATGCTACAAAAGAAAGAACTGACTGGTGTTTACATACATCCCTTTGCAAAGCAATAACAGCATTAGTAATTGCTGTCATGTATTTTCTGTATGAATATGGCTAGTTGTTTGAAGATCATTACAATGAATCCTTACAACAATCATACAAATAAGACATTTTTGAACCCATTTTTCAGGTAATGAAATAAGCTTGCATTTGAACCCAAAGGTCAAATAATGGAGGGAATAGGGCATGTTTGCTTCGTATGGTGGTTGTAAATATTTAGCAACAGTGAAAACAGTGGTGCAGGTTAGCCTGTACCCTTTGTTGGAGATATTTAGGCTTTTTACATCATCTTGATCATTAAAGATATGTACAATATCATGAGCGCTTGTTAGACTTGCTCATTAACGGCCCCCTTTAACATTAAATTTAATTATTGGCTTAAGAGACTGACCTTTAGCCTGTTCTGTACTTGATTTAGAACTACAACTGTAGCATCATCAACTCAACCTTCAAGCTTGATAGAGAAATTGAATTGAGGGGTTTGTTTTTCCTACAGTTTTTTGGGTTTTTTGGGGTTTTTTTTTTTTTTTTTCATTTACACATTGCAAGGATTCTGTCTATTTTTGGACTTACTTTGGGCAATTTCTAAAGGTCTCTGTAACTTAATTGGAAAAAATCCTGTCCATTTAGTGGCAAGTCCAGTTTCTACCTTATCAAAATATCCTTCATTTCATTGACAACTGAATCATCTGTATCATGACTAGGTTCTTCAGTGTATATAAATATTGAAGGTTGTTCAGCCTCCATTCTGTCAAAATCCTTTCCTCTTGGAACTTACTTCTGAGAGAATGGGCTTCCTGTGTCTTGAATCTATTTTAGGTTACCACCCATATTTTCATGCAAAGAACATATATCATAGATTTCTCTTATATTCTGGACACAATAGGACAAGTCATACTGATCAAGAGATTTCATTTGATATTCAGGTGAAATTAAACTACATAATGCCATTTTCCCAATCCTCCCATCCTGCTCTCTCGTTTTTATTCTCTCTCCTTTGTCCCAATTTGTTTAGCTCAAAAAGAATGTGGCAAAAACCATGACCGGCCATTGACATATGTGTCCATCTACACTTGAAGTCAAATCACTTCTTGTCAGAAAGGCGTTTAATCAAATTTGCATTTGCCTTTTGTTTCTTTTAAGTAGTTTTAAGCTCTTTCGCCTGCTATTGTGAGAGTTGCAAGACTAACACTAGGAATTATAATAAAGTACATGTGTTTTTCTGTTGAATTTCTTTTTCTTCTCTGCACTAATTTATACATGGCAACTAGTCAAACACAATAGCCCATTCCCTTCAGTCCCTCTGGCACTCTCTCCCACTATTATCTAAGTGGATCTATCTTGGATGGGGAGAAGCACCATTAGCTTGTGGAATGAATGTTAAGTCCCTTATTTACAGGAGAACACAGCCTGTTCCAGCAGCTTGTATGTCTGTGTGTGTTCATGTGCATGCACAAGCACCTTTCTATAATTGTTCACTCCACACAGATTTCTTATTCTCAAGCCTAGATTGTCCTTAAATCAAGCTTGAAGACTTTTCACATAGATCTAAAGGACACTATGAAGCATTTAAAATTTAAAAATCACTTTCTTCAAGTTTTTGTGAAGTTTCTTATCTAGATATGGCCAGCTACATTTTTGTTTTCTCAGGCTCCTGTTTTTAGTGTTTCAGTGTGTTCAGGACCACTTTCTGGTCCCCATTATTATTTTCACATACACCATTTATGTTGCTTCATTTAAGTTGAGGGAAGAGTGTCCAATAGTGGTCACTAGTGAACTGCAGAAGAATCTTGTTATACCAGGAACATTTTTCCTTGAAAATGTATATGGATATTGAAGTCTTTTGAGAGACAAAGAAAATGAATAAATAAATGCATGTATGTGTTTGTACATTTGTATGTTTTAATACATGTTGGTGCCCTTTACTATTATGTATGTATAATTTGGAGAGCAGTCTTCTAGCACACCATGCAGTAGGCTATTACTCAAACTTAGGAGGTGCACAAAGTTTATTCTTATGTTCTACTAACAAAATTACAGTTAGGGTTTGCCATTTTTATCAGTTAAGTGTGGTTAACCCTATACAAGTTACTCATTTTTTTAAAACTTAGTTTATTTGGGCTGTATTTTGTTTGGGGATTATATTAGCATGAGACATGGTCTGGGTGTTTTGGTTCTCCCCTTTATTATGGCTTACTCAGAAAATAATTTTAAATTCTTCCAGGAAAAATACAGTGTCCTGTGAATTTCTGCTTTTCCCGAAGGACCTAGTAGAGTGCCGTGTAGATATGTGAACTAAACGAAAAGAAAAAATGACTTACAGAGACTATCAAAGGGTTCTTTAATTCTTCATATTTTCAGTGATTCCTAAATTTGTATGTGTAGTTCTGTTTCTTTGGTCAAGTGGCAGCTCTGCTTTTAATGCATGTATCTTTCAGTTTGCAGGAATGACACACTCTCAGGTACGGCTATATACGTTTAATTGTGCCCTCCTCTCAGTAAGCGTATTCTACTGTTTCTGTGGTCTCATGAGTAGAGTGACCCAGAAATGACCTCTTCGTAGCATAAGGACTGGAGCGTTTTCTTGAGTGAGGGCATTCCTTGAATCACCATGAATAACCTACTGGTTAAGTGTGTTGAGATAGTCACAGGAAAATGTGTCTCAATCAAGTTTTAGAGTCTTGTCATTGTTACTAATTTTCTTCTTTTAGAGAGCTGGCTTCAAACTTTGTGTTTTCACCAGAATGAGACAAGTGCATGTCATTTTCTGTCTACATCATAAAAACCATACCATGTGGTTGAATTTTGGCTTGATTGGCAGTACTGGCTCATGAGCAGCTTAGGACTGGCATACCAGAGGTGATGTAAGTCCTAAAGGATCCTAATTGAAATAGGCCAGCACAGCTGTGTGGGGAGCCTGCCTGCTAACTGGGGTAAGCTGTTGCTATCAACCCCTTCTTTCCATGAGCTCAAAAATAAATGACTAAATCTCCCCAATTCCCGAACTTCAAGATTAAAACCTACATTGAATAAAGCTTAACTGTTCTGTTTCGCCTCTCAGGGACTCTGTTAACTGGAGGACCCAGCGTGGAGGGCAGTTAGTTAAAAGTTTTCTGGCCCCGTCAAGAAGATACCCAATGGCCGTAATCTGCAGCCAACAGTGACCTTGGGCTTTTTGTTTATTGTCTTTCCCAAGAAACTCAGTATTTATAAATCCATTGAAATGTTTTGCTGTATTCACAGGCATTCTTTGTTTTGATTACAGAAATATACTCTATCTCATGAAGTAATTGTAACCTTTATTAGGAGAAATACCGTAATTTCTGTGTTCAGATAGTCTCATTCCAAATTCTACCCATATATAGCTATGTGTATAGTCAGCACTTAGTAATTGCTTGTCAGAAGGCATAAATGATTCATTGTAATCTCTCAAATATTGTATATGTAATTTTTATAGTTCTTGGGCTACTTTGCATTTATCTGTGCCACTGCCCGTCTCCTACTTATCTTATACTTCTGTCTGTCCCACAAAGCTGTGGGGGACAGCAGAAGGAGTGACTTGTTCCTCCTGCCTCTTTCAGAATGCCTGGTAATTTGATCTCAATAAATGTGGGTGAATGAATAAATAAATGGAAAAATAAGAATGACTTCACAAGAAAAGGTGAAAACAAGGAAAAGTACAAGTAGGAAGGAAAAATGTAAGCGTTCATTTTACATGTGAGGCATTTCACTATTTCTGGTTTTAGTAAGACCAAGTCAACAACCCTAATAAATGCAAAAGAGGAATATATTCTGTATTCCTTTCTCTGTCTCTTAAATATACATAGCCACACACTGAACAACAATTAAATAACAACCCCTTTTGCTCTTGTTAATTAGAATGAATCATTTTGGATGTTTCATATATTTTTTATCCATTTAGTTCTCAAGTATTTTTCCTTTTTCAAAACTTGTCCTCAGGAAGAAAATGATATTTACATTAGTCACAGTTTTATAAAACTTGAAAGTACTTATAATAAATTCTCATGTTAGCAGAGACAATGCTGTGGATTCACTAAAACCTATTTCTTCTTACCACTGGGTACAATGATAAACTGTATTTGCCAGCCTTCCCTGTGATTGGATGGTGCTGTGTAATTCTCATCAGTGAAAAACAGCTAGAAGTACTATACCGCACTTGTAGGCCTGATCCCTCAGCTCTATGTGATCCTCCAAGCATCAAACACTCTCTTTACCTGCCTGCTGGATGCAGAGAATCCACTAGAAGAAACTTCATGACTCTAAGGAATGGCAAAGCCACCAAATGGAAGTCTAGGTCCCTGAATGACTACATGGAGCACGGCCCCTCAGTGTCACTCTCACAGACTTACACTGTGAACATTCATTTAACCATGAGCAAGAAATAAACTTTGTTTTGTGAAAACCCTGAAATTTGGGGAAAGGTATTGTTTGTTATACTGAAAACTTTTAAAAAATAACATATGCTTCAAATTTGGATGCTATGCATGCCAGTACTTACTCATAAGTAAGTACTAATACCATTTTCCATTTATTATATGGGAAAAGAGAACTAACAAGATGCCACATCATCCTAATGGTGGTTTGATCTTTGTGGTTTGCAATTGACTGCATACCTAAAGTGTGATAAGTAGTTGGGGGTATGTGTCAGTACTACAGGGAATATAGGAAAATGGGTCCACTTTTAAAACATAGAATCTGGAAGTGGATGAGGGAGTGGTAGAAAATGAGGAAAGAAAACCAAAGAGGCAAGGCTGTGGTGAAACAGAATCTCCTGGGACAGAGTAGGATCAAACAGTGAGGCCAAGGACACAGAAGCACACAGATCCAAGGGGAAGGCAAATATAACAGAAAAAGACTCTGAGAAGCTGAAACCAGGGTGCAACACTGAAACTGCTCCAAGGGCAGAATGTCAGAAAATCAGAGTGAACAATTCACAGAGAGGGGAACAGACTCCCAAAGGCAAAGAAAACAAATGTTTTGTACAGCAGTATACAAAGCAAACCACACTTCTTGAATATCCCTAGTTTTAAACAATCTTTAACACATTTTTCTTGGAGGTGTTTGAGTGCCGTGAAAGAACAGTGATTTTAGGCTGGGTGCAGTGGCTCATATCTGTAATCCCAGCACTCTGGGAGGCCGAGGAGGGTGGATCACTTGAGGTCAGGAGTTCGAGACCAGCCTGGCCAACATGGTGAAACCCCATCTCTACTAAAAATACAAAAATTAGCTGGGGGTGGTGGCAGGCACCTGTAATCCTGGCTACTTGGGAGGCTGAGATGGATTTGCTTTAACCCAGGAGGTGGAGGTTGCAGTGAGCTGAGATCAAGTCATTGTACTCCAGCCTGGTGACAAGAACAAAACTCCATCTCCAAAACAAACAAACAAAAACACAGTGGTTTTGGAATGGAACCATCTGGGCAGCAGCACTGATTCCAGCTCCATGACCATGGCCCAGTCACACAATTCCCTTCAGCTTCTATCTGCTCATCCATGCTCTACTGCCCATTGCACCCAGCTCTCCAAGATGCTGCGACAGGCAAAGGCACTGTTAGATGTCGAGGTGTTCTGGAAACTCCCAAGTACTGTAACAATTCAGGTGATTACTCTCATTCATGTGAAAATCATTTCTCTGTCACCAACTGTCTGCCAGTGGGTAGAGCCAGGCTTCCATGGAGACAGACAAAGGCTCCATGAGAGATTAAGACACAATCTCTACAGTGAAGAACTTGGTAGTGTGTTGGACATTTTGTTGTCAAGAGTTGTTTGTTTTTTAATTTTTCAAAACACAGCTCTTCTGTAGGCAAGTTTTATGATGGACATTATTATTTTCAATTTCCCCACAAGCTGATTCATCTTGTAAATAACTCTCTGCACTTGCTTAGATGCTGTTTGTTTAACCCTTTTATCCCTGTGTAAATGTAAATCATGGCTTTCCATAGATTATGAATGTGTTATTTTCAAATTATCAGTCACTATTTGACTCTGAACATGAAAAATTATTTTTACTTTTTGTAGAGTTCATAATCTGAGTTTGTGCAACAGAACACATTGGAACAATTTTTTTAGTTAATATTCTTTAGGGAAAAACTATTCTCAAGATAAATTGTTATCTTTGAGAGGATTGTCATTATGTGTGACCAATATCTAGAGAGTTTTCATCTGCCTGGTAATTTGATCTCAATAAATGTGGGTGAATGAATAATAAATGGAGATTCCCCACTATCACTGGGGAATCTGCTGCCAGATTACAATCTGTACATAGTTTCTACTACATTGTGCTTTCTTTGCAACAACCAAAATCCATGCAAAAAACAAATATATTCCATTTGGAATTACATTTCTGTCAGTGCAATTACTATACAAGGTTGGATCTCCCATCCTCATTAGAATTATACCTAAAGTTCTTATTAAAATAAATTAATTACAATAAGACCAAAATGGCCTTGTGCATTAAAAGGAGGATAGTTGAAAGAAAGGGAATAGCAGAAAAATCACGTGCATGAGCATATGCCATTTATAATACAGGAGATTTATTCCACTTCTGAGGCAAGAAATTGCCGGACTCTAATAGTTTCACCACCTGTGAATTATTTGGGTGCACCTCATAAGCGGGTTCTTTCTTCTATTTGTTTAAAGAAATAAGTGGTATGTTTGCCAATTCTACACTACATTAATTTTCACGGAGTTTCCATTTTCATCTTCATTGCTTTTTCAGGTTTTTTTCCAAAGCTTCTGCCATTCTCCAGCTAAAGCTTTGGGTATTTTCCCCTTCAATTTTTGTCCAGGGACTTTCTCTAAGTCAATTCAGTTTGTTGGCATAAATGTTGGGATGAAAAGAGTGTGATAACCTAAGACATCCTGACATAAATTCCAAGAGCACTAAAGAAATGAGACAGGAAATTGTGAGCAACCTATAATAAATTCAAACTGTCTAATAAAATAAATATACTTCACTTTGTTCCCATAGTAAGGTATGGTAGGGTGTCTGATTTCTCAGCCTCCTTTGCTGGCTGTCATCTCAGTCACCATCTGAAGTCTGTAAGAGTATTGTTAGAATATTGTACTTCATCAATAGAACCAGGAATGAAAAAGAGTAATGGAAACAGTAAGAACTCCTACTGTTCAGGTGTTCTTAAGTGAGATTTGAAGGGAACGTTTTCAGAACTAGCTGGTTCTTTTATTCTAGTTGTTATAACCATTTGTCACTGAGATCTAATTTAATTTCCCTAATACACCACACACTTTTAATTCTTATTTGGGGCTTGTAGCTGGTCTGAGATAACAAACATGCTTTGAAATTACTGTTATGAAGTTAATTGGCATTTAAATTCCCAGCCCATAGATTCATAGCATTTCAGAATTAAAGGGAATCTTTGATGCATGCAGAATGTGACCTCAGTTGACTGGGATCTCTTTGAAGGCAGGGGTTTTGTTTTATTTTGTCCTGAATATCTTTGTATCTCTAGCACCAGACAAAGAGTTTGATATAGAAAAAGTCTTCGATGTAAGTTTGTTGTTTGAATAAATTAATTAGTTGCCTATTCCAGCCCTTTCATTTTGCAGATAATTTAATTTAAAATATAAATGTCTGTAAAGAGATTTGAGTCATATTTATCAGGAGCACCTAGTACATAGGATCCAGATACTGGAATCTTGTGCTGTTTCCTTTGAGTCTGTTCTCCTTCTGTTGAGTTCATTCTCCTGTATTATACTGTGTGGCCCCTTAAGGACCTTTCAATAACAGCCATCATGCTGGCTTTGGTAGAGAGGGATTCAAATGTTGAAATGTCACATGCAGAAGAAACTGAGGATCGAATGAAGCTGCTGCAAAACAATCTTGAGTTAAAACTCAAAGATCATTGTTGGCTTATAAATATCAGGGTGACCTGGCAAGAACAGAGAACTAAAATCTGTAAAGTTGTGTAAACTAAAATCTTCCCCAGAGTTGTGTCGTACCAATGAGACTCATTTATCTTGTTTCCCTATTAATGAAAAATGTGGATAATTTGGTGATGTATGTGTGAAAATAACTTCATATGGGATCTTGCATGTAACAGGTCTCCAAGAAGTGCTAGCTTTCTTTCCTCCCTCAGTGCAAAATAGCATCTTCATTGAGAGCCTGCTATGTATCAGGCACTGTGCTAGGTACTTGCTATGCTGTGTTGAACAAAACAGACATGGTCCTAAAGATGAGTCCCTCTACATAGAATATCAGTAAGGATTTGGGACAGGGGTGAGGAAGACAGGAATTAATTGGCTAGTACTTTCCATCGGTTTTATGTTGCTGTCATGATATTATTTTCTTTAAACTGTATATTTAACTATTGCTGATGTAAGGGGGTTTCTGCCTAAAGAAATAGACACATTAATTCATTATTTATAGGGATTCGAGAAAGAATGTGTTAGAAAAACTCTAAATCTCCACAGATTTATATTAAGGTCATTTCTTTGACTTTTGCCTTTTTTTCCTGAAATCCTCTTTTTTAGGAATACTGAAACCTAAGCTTAATGAGTGTATTACTTTGTCTCTGTGTTTATTTGATACATAAACACCTGTCTTTTCAATCTAGAGCTATGCTGAAGTAGTAAAACCTTTCAACCAGCCCTCTTTCAGGCAAATAAAAGGCCAGTCAGCTGCCTAGAGAAGGCTAATGACAGTAGGTTTTCCCACAAAGGGTTGGCTAACTTCAGTTTGCTGGTGCTGGGACTCTTATTAAGCAGGACTGTTTTGGCTGCAAACTCCAGGATCTTGATTTTAAGAAACTCGATCAGTGGGTTTTGCCCAATTGAGAGTTCTAGATGATTTACAGCAGTGATTCTCAGACTTTTGAATTTCATAGACTATTAAAATTTCAGAAGAAAAATAAAGCTGGTTGGCAGGTAGGTAGGAGTTATGGAAAATAGAGATAAAATTTCTAATTTTTTGTATTGTTAACTAAGGATGCTAATAAAATAAATTTCTATCACCATAGTTTCATCAATGAAATAACATTAGTTAATACTAAAGAGAGTACTTGCTTCAATGTAAGGAGCACTTTATAGACACCGCATTAAATTATCTGATTCCCAAAAGAACTCTATGGACGGAGTCATGACAATTTTCCATCTTGACAAGGAAACTGAGGCACAGAGAGGTTATGTAACATGCTTAAGATCTCTCACTCAGTAGGGGAAGGGTACAGATTTGAACCGAGGCAGAGTTCATTCATGTCTCAACTCTCCCATTTTCTTTTACCAGTACAAGAAATTAAAGGTCATTTGAAAAAGCCAAAAGTCCCAGGTACATGATTTCAGAAAAAAAAAAATAACTAAACACGTTTAGCTTTATGGAAAACTAACCAATGTTCTTATTGTCTTTATTATACGTGTCAACACATGCTTTGTCATGGATTGGCCTGCTCTCTGCCAGTCACTTTCCTTGAAACACAAAGATGAACAAGACAGAGTCTTACTTCCCAGGAAGCTCACAGGCACCGAACAAAGTTTTTTAAAAAATAATAGACTGGCCGGGCGCGGTGGCTCAAGCCTGTAATCCCAGCACTTTGGGAGGCCGAGACGGGTGGATCACGAGGTCAGGAGATCGAGACCATCCTGGCTAACACGGTGAAACCCCGTCTCTACTAAGAAATACAAAAAACTAGCCGGGCGAGGTGGCGGGCGCCTGTAGCCCCAGCTACTCGGGAGGCTGAGGCCGGAGAATGGCGTGAACCCGGGAGGCGGAGCTTGCAGTGAGCTGAGATCCGGCCACTGCACTCTAGCCTGGGCTACAGAGCCAGACTCCGTCTCAAAAAAAAAAAAAAAAAGAGAAAGAAAAAAAAAAAAAATAATAGACTGAGGCTGAGCAGAGGACATGAGGTTCTGTAGTAGCACAAAGAAGAAAACAAAGAATGGGAAGGATGCTGGTATTTTTCTGTCTGACGTGTCCCAGGCACTGTCCTAGCAGAGAATAACTCAATGGAAGTTCATCAGGCAGATAAGAGAGGGAAGAGGGGGTACTCCCAGCAGAGGGACCTGCACCGGCAAAGGCCCAGAAGAAGGAAAGGGAAGGGAAGTTCAAGGAACAGTGAGTGAATCCCTATAGCTGGAGCACAGCCAGATCATGCAGGGTGTTGCAGGCCACCCCCAGAAGCTCTGACCCAAGTTTTTGTTTTAGAAAGACAGCTGTGATGGCCACATAGAGTGGAAAGGCCTGGAGAAAGGAGGCCAAAAGTTGTAAGATTATTACACGTCTCCTGGTGAGAAGCCACGAAGGCAGTAGCAACAGCAGCAGCAGTAGTGATGACAAAGAGGCCTAAACATCCAGCTGCAAGGCTACATAGTTACTGGTAGCAAAAACCTCGTGTGAGCTCCCTTTGCTGTACCTCTTGAGGCCTCAGAGGCTCTTATAAAGTGCCAGCTGGGTGCTAGGGTTCTTTAGATCCCACTGTGTAGCATAGAACCAGGGCCTGGAACTGAGTCGGTGCTCAACAAAGGTTTGCTGAATGAAAGTGTGAAAGAGTTAGTAAATTTATTCAAGGCCCCCCAGTTAAAATTTTTGACCTATAGTTAGGGATTATTTTTCCCAAATTATCGAAGTTCAAGAGCAACAAATGTATCTGTATCCTCAAAAGTTAAGAACTTTCTGTCACTCAGCAAGGTGTGAATTGAGGCCCAAGTTTTCTGAAGAGACTGCCAAACTGTTGTGACTTAACCCTTTATTCACTCTAAGCAAACTTTTTAAAATAAATAGAGGCTATTTCAAAAGGGCAATCCTGGCCTGGCCAGCATGGTGTCTCACACCTGTAGTCTCAGCACTTTGGGAGGCCAAGGCAGGAGGATCACTTGAGCCCAGGAGTTCAAGACCAGCCTTGGCAACATAGCAAAACCCCATCTCTACAAAAAATGCAAAAATTAGCCAGGCATGGTAGTGCATGCCTGTAGTCCCAGCTACTCAGGAGGCTGAGGTGGGAGGATTGCTTGAGCTGGAGAGATGGAGGCTGCAGTGAGCCAAGATGGTGCGACTGCACTCCAGCCTGGGTGACAAAGTGAGACCTTGTCTCAAAAAAAAAAAAAAAAAAAAGCGGAGTGGGGGTGGAAATCCTGTGCTTTTGAAAGCTTTACCTCCCTCGTGTAACACAGAGCCCATAACCGGCAGTCATTTTTATACCTTCGAGTGACTATCATTATCTGAGACTGTAGTAGTTTCCCATGTGTGATCTTTATCACCAAAACAGTGTTTTCTCACCAAACAGTGTCCTACTCCACTCCTTAGATTCATGTCACAATTACGAATCTTTCCATGGGATGCTAGCAGATCTCTTTGCCCTAATTCTTGCAGCTTTTCACATTGTCTAATATGGGCTCCACATGTGAAGTTCTCTTTGAAAACAGCTAAAAACGCTGGTAAAAGATTTAGCATTAAGGGTCTAAATGTATCTGCCCTGTGGTAAAAGATGTAGCGTTAAGGGTCTAAATGTATCTGCCCTGATTAAATATTAACTGTGGTCTTCAGAAAATAATCAGGCCATATCTCAAATTCCTCAATTTATCATTTTATACTAAAAACCATAATTCGAAAAAATAACTCCTAAGTTATACTAAAGTGAATTAAATGTCACAGAAATTCTTTATATTGTTTCTTTATTAATCAGATTGCTAAGGCATCAGATTTTTAATCAGGCATTGGAATCTGGTGTGTAGAATTTCTTTTCCTAATTATAAACAAATAGTCTCCACTGTGCATGTAGCTCTTTACATAGCATTAGTACAAAATTGATTATAGCCTGGCCTCACCTCATAAAGTAGATTTGCTTTGGAACAGCATCAAATAGGTATTTGTGTTTTAAATCACATGGTCCTTCTGACTTTCATTCTAATTTTGGACAATTACCACTTTTACTATCCTTCCTCCTTCCCTGAAATTGACTGCAAACAGCATGAAAATGTCTTTAGACTTAGCAAAAGGGAAAAAGAAGTTAATTTCAGTCT
The DNA here is from genome assembly GCF_003255815.1 of Theropithecus gelada. Lineage (NCBI taxonomy): Eukaryota > Metazoa > Chordata > Mammalia > Primates > Cercopithecidae > Theropithecus > Theropithecus gelada. The sequence continues at coordinate 63,174,492 of NC_037683.1, read as the reverse complement.
CCTCCTAGGTGCCAAGTACTGTGCTATTTGTTTGTGTATGTTATGTCATATAAGCCTGACCACAACCCATTTTACCGGTAAGAAAACTGAGTACCAAAACCTAAAAGGTGATACTAACTTCTCAACTTTTCATGTATGCATATTCAGTGCTTATAGCAAACAAATATTGAAATATGCAGTACAGATTATTTTCCGTGTTGTTTGAACTATGTTTTTGGCCTTGGTTAGCAGGAGCCTCCCCAGTGTGCTGAGTGATTTCCACAGCTTCAGAACCAAGTTCATTGCAGTTCACAGCTTGTACCGTATTTCATCGATCCTAAGATACACACTTTTTTTCTGATTGTAGCAACTTGAATGAATTTCGTAATTATAGCAGCCATAGTTTAGTGAGTGGGATTTTTAAAAGGGTTCATAATGGTATATAAAATAAGAATGTCACTTCAATCTATAGTGTCTTAGGTTTGATGCAATGCTGTATCAGAGTCTTTCCAATATCTAACCAATGGGAGCAAAGCTAGGCTTAAGATTCAGATGCAGAAATATGATTATGGAACCCTCTCATTCCCTGTCCTCTGATGTGGAATATTCCTGCCTTTATTTACTGATCTCCCCAATCTGAGGCCCTGGAGAGAGTCTGTATATTGGTCTCACCCTAGATCTGTTCTGTTCCTTATCAAGATCAAAACCCTCTGCCCAGGACCTCCTTTCTTCTTAATCTAGGGGTGCCTATTTCCTTATCTGGAAGCAAGTATACCATAATTCAGTAGCTTCCCATATTTGGTCAGTAGCCAAATCAGCTGGACACTTGTGTAAAAATTATGAAGTCTCTGGCCCCTCCTACTTCAATGAGTATAGACCTCTGGGTATTTTATTAGCTTTCTAGGTAAGTCTGATACACACCAATGTTTGATAACCACAGGAATAGTGGTTAAGAGATGGACTGCCTGGATTTCAACCCTGGTTCCACCAGCGTAACCTTTCTGTCATTTTCTGTGCCCCAGTTTCCTTGCCTGTAAAACAGGGATCAACAATGGCATGTACCTCGAAGGATCATTGTGAAGTTTAATAAAACAAGTCATGCAACCTACTCAGCACAGTACCCCACACAGGTAGCAGGTGCCCAATAAACATCAGCAATTATTACTCTCTCCCTGCAAGGCTGACATTTCCCTACCTCGTTCCAGAAACCAACCTCTTGTCTTTCCCTGGATTCACGGCAGCTGACAGTTTTGCCTCGTGACTACAGTCTTCCATGCAATCTCAAAGAAAGGGACTGAGAGGAAAAACTAAGATTGCTTTTGAATTTGTGGGGTCTGGAGCCCATTGAAGCCAGTAAGTCTAAGACAGAGTAAAGATAAAAGTTGGTTCAAGAAAGTCATCCAGTGAATTCACCCATAAATGCTTGTCTAATTTAGGGTTCTCAACCCACTTCTGCATAAAAATCACCTCGGGAATTCCAAACAAAATATCTGGGTGGCTGGCAGCCTCCACCCCCAGAAGAGATTCTGATATGGTTGGTCTGGGGAGAGGCCCAGACATTGGCAATTTTCCCAGGTAATTTGAATGTATAGACAGAGTTGACAATCACTGATCTAACTGAATATTTAAAAGGTTCCAAAAACCTCTTAACTGTTAGAGGATATATCTCTTACATTTGAAGATGCTTTATAAACTCCCATCCTCCCTGTGAAAATCAACTTAGCAGTCCCCTGTCCCTAAAACAGGGATGATATACTGATTCCAGGAACTCCTGTAGTTGATGTGAATGCACTTTGTAGATTGTAAGTAAGCGTGTGAGAGGAAGGATTCTGGTGCCTAATGTGAAGATGATCATCTGATCCTGCTACATAGCATGCACAGAGATTCAGAAATCCTCCAGTTACCAGGATGTCGTGTAATCTGAAGTATAATCCACCAGCCACTTCAATGTATACACTTTTCATTCAAAAGTAGGAACCATGAACATGTTAAATCATTTCGTAAAAGATAGAAGAAATTAAAACCTTCCTGATCCTGATTTGAAGGGACAAAATAAAACAGATACGCTGAGAGCATTCAGTCTTCCACACAGACTAGTCATCTCATGTTTTATTTTCTTTATTTTTCTTTTTCTAGATGGCCATTGTGTGAGATTAGGTATTTGGTCATATTTCCCACTGCTCTCCTCAGACTGCTAAATTTAATTCTTATCCGAATGACCGGCTTACCCATCTAGATCCCACTTAATTAGACATAAAGAGATCCTAAATTCCTCTCATCTGTTGAGGAAATGATGGTAACCTGGCTTTCTCTCCTATCCTTTAACAGCAACCATCAGTTCCCCTTTTTCCCTAAAATGCCCATAAACCTTCAGTGCCTCATAGGAGTATTATGAGGATCAAATAAGTATGTGTAACTACTTTGAAAACTGTAAAACCTCAGTCATCTCGTGCTCAAAAGCCTTCACTGGCTCCAGCTGTCTGGAGTCTACTCAAGGACCAATCCCGAACCATCATTCCTACCTTACGTTCAACTGTTTTATTGCATGTGTCCTGGCACACTGAGACCCATGCCACAGAGGAACTGGCCTGGCCAGAGCTGGAAGCAGACTGGGGTCCCACTTGTGTATCACGTAGAAGACCACAGGAAGAAGAGTCTGAATGGGGGCTATGGGGGCTCTAGAAGAGAGAGGGAACAGAAGGAAGCTACACAGCAGAAGCAGAATAGGTGGCACAGGCAATTGATTGGAGGGAGGGAGAGGGGTAGGTGAAGGGGATGAGGAGGAAGACAGAGGAGGCTGGAGAAAGGGGAATTGTATAGCAGCGTCTGTATGTTCATCAATGTGCTGGGGGAAGGACTGCTTAAAGTCTGGGGCTGCAAATACTAGGCTTGGTTTTGGATGTGCTGAGTTTAAAGTATCAACATGGCATTCAGGTAAGTGGAACTAGAATCCTGGAGACTGGAAGAGATGTAGATTTGTAAATCACCTGCAAGGAGAAGACAGTTCAAGTGAGGAAAGTGGGTAAGATCAATTGGAGCACAGAGAGAACAGGGGCCTGAGGAAAGAACCTTGGGGATGACAGCATTTGCTAGTCCAGGTGAGTAAGAAAAGGCAGAGGACTAAACAGGGGAGAACTCGCTGCCAAGGAAGCCAGGGGAGCATATTCCACAGCAAGATGTGAGGGAAGGTCATAGGATGTGGTGAATTACAGGATGCTGGTGAATTTCAGAGGAGCCACGTCAACCAAGCGGTGGGCAGAAGCCAGATTACAAAGCACTAGAGAATTCGGGGATATTGGGGAAGTGGGTGCAGTGAACACGGGTTAGCCTTTCAAGAAGTTTAGAACTGAAAGGAAGGCAGGCAGGAGACGAGTTAGACCTCACCACTGACAAAGTGGAGTGTAAAGGCAGGAAAACACAGAGCAGGAGCTATGTGATAAAAGGGAGCTTGGTTTTAATAAAAAGAAGAGAAAGTGCTTTCGTCTTAATAGCTCAAAGAATGCTGATAGCAGCCGTGTGTGAAATTGATTTCTGAGGCCCAGCACCAGAGACAGAGAGGCTGTGAGGCAAATGGGGTAGTAAACCATGATTTAGCACCTTCACTTTCTCTGCTTATTACAAAACAGGCTTTAAAAAAGATGCCTGTGGTGCGCCTCAGCAATCTTGATATTGTCTGTGGCCGGGATCCATTTTAATATATTCCTGAGGCATTTTTGGTAATTCTAACACTGCTTGAGACACTAATCTATTAACTTTTCACATTGCTAAGCATGTTAATGCAATTTAAATATTATTTCTCTATTAAACAATATTGAATGATGTGGAAGGAAAAAGAACTCTTCTTGCTGGAAACAAAAAGGTAACAGGCTGAAAATGCTTACACATTGAAAAGCACAATTAAGCTTTATAAACTCTCAAAGTGTTTGCTTCTACTTTGCAAGCATTGAGAGCCAGAGAGGGCTCACAAGAATCACAAAAAATCATGTCCTGTTACATGTACTATTAAAAATAAACATTTAGTAAGTCGTTTTGCAAATGGCTCCTTAACCTGATCATTTAATTTATAAATTAGAAGATGGTAGTGCTTCCCATATGTATAATATCTGGATGATATTTTTCAATTTTAAAATGCCAACAGTACACAGAATTTGGCCAGCCCCAAAACGTAAATATTTCCGTTGAACTTGACTGGAAGATAGGAAGAGAAGACTGCTATATTTGTCTCTAATCACCATTATTATTTCTCATTTTAATACAAGTAGAGCTGTACTATTTACAGATAATGATGACAAATTATAATGGCCTGGGAGGGACAGGTTCTTTTAGAAAGTTATTTTAAATAGGGCACTTATACTACAATCTACTCTGGACAAGATTTTAAAGAAAAAATTGTAGAATACCATGTTTTTGAAATAAATACCTATTTAACTAGAGAATGCATGGGCTGATTGATGTAGTTACAACAAAAGCTATACCAAGACAATAGTAACTGACTCTCATTTATTATTGATAAAGGACTTAATATGTAGGAAAGCATTTTTTAAAAAACACTCTAAGTTATACAGTAGGGAAACACAATAACAGAGTTTCTGTTTTGATACAAAACAAAGTATGTCATGAAGATTATTGATATAGCCCATTATAATACAAACACCACAGGAAGAAAAAAAAACATCATTCCTTAACACTTGGCTAGGAATTAAGTCAATACAGAAACTGAAAACCATCAAATAAAGCTGACTTTTATCTCATCATTTGGAAGACTTTTGCTTACAAGTATTTATTGCTTTTCCATGTATTAAAGAGTAAACCCATTAATAAAAAGTACAGATTATAATTTAGCATTTCTTTTATTATTCAGAAGTCACTTTAGGATCTGCCATAGGTTCTGGAAGCAGAAAATTGTATTAGTAAAGAAAGAAAGTCCCAGCAGAGATTCTCTGGTTCAAGAGTTGCTTTGTAACAAAACAATTCTTAGGACTGAAGCTGTAGGACTGCCTCTACTTGGATTTCATTTATTAATTGCACTGCACAACGTTTTTTCATATATTAGCACTTCTATTGAAAAAAATAACTCTATGAGTTATATAGAACAAATGCTCACGTTCCATTTTACAAATTAGAAAATTGATTTGTAAATGTGCTTAAATGAAATAGACTAATTTAGAATCATAGACATTTTTGTAGCTAGAGGTGTCTTCGAAATTATCTAGTCGAAATTCTTTTTTGTGGAAGCGACTAACCTGAGGCAGAGAGAACTAAGTTGCCTAAAATACAACAGCAGCAAAGTCAAGATATAACGAAAACACCACAGTGGCCAAATCCTGTTGCCTAGACTGTTTAGAAGTTTTTGCTATCAATATTATGTATGTATACTCTGAAACATTTTAAAATTAAAAGTGCTCACCAAAAACTCAGCTGAACAGTAAACACCATTGAACATTAAACTCTGTATCGAGCCTTGTGTTAGACATTAGGGGTTAAGCTGAATATCACCTAGTCCCTAGCTTCAAGAACACTGTATTGATATTTTGCCTCTATAAATTTATTTTAACATGAGAGCTCTATTATTTGAATTGCAAGATTTAGTTTTATGGATAATCTAATGGAAATATATTCTCCCGAGTCCAAAACTCTGACTTTAAAATGTGTGCCCAGATTTGCTTCTATCAGGTTATTTTTCCTGATTAATTCTGCTCAATTTTACATCTTTCTGTGATCTGTGGTTATCTATATATTGTACTAATTTTTACACTCATTAAAATATGATTTAATAAGTATTCTTTACTTCTTTTTAATTGGTAGAGGCCTATGCTTTTAATTAAGTCAGGATTTCCTCACCCACCTCTCTTCATTCCCATTCCCAGTTCTCCTTCTAATCCCAGCACACTCATCTTCAAAAGCACAGCTTCCCAAGTGCTGCGGAGGGATGAAAATTGTTTACTCAGTGACGAGGTCCCTTTGGCAAACAAGGATCTAGTACTTGGATAAAGCTAAATTAAGCCAAGATGTGACAGGTTAATCATCTTTCAGCTTTACACATTTTGGGTAAATTTAGAGTTGGCATAAGAAGACATGTGAATAAGCAGAAATGTGATCCTTTTTGTGTCCCCATGGTTCAGATTCATTTTTGCCCTCTTATATTCCCTTGCTTATCTGCAGTTTCTACATGTATTTTTCCCTCTGCCTTTAGATAATTTGAATGTATACGGACAAGAGTGAAAGCTGACAGCTGTTATGAATTAGACATTCAACTGCAACTTATCCTAGCCTGCCTTGTGTTAATCATTCATTTAACGAATATTCACTGAGACTGATTACGTATCTGGTGTTCCACAAAGTACTGGGCATATTCAGAGGCATATTCCTCTTTGTCACAGCCCTTAAGAAGCACACAGTCCACTTCTGGGCATAGATGTGTAAACAAGTAACTATACTGGGTGGCTGACAAATGCTAAAACAGCCATTTGTATCAAGTTCTAGCAATATGCTCAAAACACACAGGATGGCCGGGCAGTGGCTCACGCCTGTAACCCCAGCACTTTGGGAGGTGGAAGTGGGCAGATCACCTGAGGTCAGGAGTCCAAGACCAGCCTGGCCAACATGGTAAAACCCTGTCTCTACTAAAAATACAAAAATTAGCCAGGCGTGGTGGCGGGTGCCTGTAATCCCAGCTACTCAGGAGGCTGAGACAGACGAATCGCTTGAATCCAGGAGGTGGAGGTTGCAGTGAGCTGAGATCACACTACTGCACTCTAGTGTGGGTGACAGACTGTCTCAAAAAAAAGAAAAAAAAAAAGAAAAGAAAAGAAAAACAGGCCAAGCAGTGATTGATTCTACCTAGAGATAAGATAAAATTTTACTAGACGATGGCAGTGGCATTGCATCTTAAAGCAGGAGCAGAAATACACAAGTCGAATGAAATAAAAAGATGTGAGCAAGATGGTGAGGAGGGGAATCTAGGTACTACCAAGATCATGACCCGATTACTAGATGTCCTCACAGCACCTGTGTGACTGAGAATCATGACCCATTACTGGAGTGTAGAGGCCATGTATGATCACAAAAAGCAGGAATGAATCTAGAACGTTGATTTAGGGCCAGTTTATGAAGGGTCTTGTGTGCTATGCTAATAACTTGGACTTTACCCTATATCCAATGGCTCTTCACCTTTTTTGAAGAATTTTATGAAAGCTATAAATTCTCTCTCCAGAAGTATGATAACACGCATATGCTCAAAATGTGGCATAGAGTTTCTGAGAGTTCACAGCCCACCTGGAATTTATTAATACTACTAGGTCCCACCAGCTTTAGGCAGTGGAGCCATAGAAAATCTCCTAGCAAGGAGTGAACAGTTGAGCTTTGTATTCTAGCAAGATAACTGGCAATGATGAAGAGGACAGATTGGTGAGAAGAGAGGCTGGAGGTCGAAAACACCAGATGGGAAGTCGATTGCAAAGTGCCAGACATGAATGGTAGTACCAGAATTATGTCAGTGAAAGTAAGATTGGACGGGGTGAGAATGGAAGAGAGAGGCATTTCAGAAATGGAATTGATAAGACTTGATGTCTGATTAATTACAAATGATGTTGAGCAGTTAAATATTTTGTTGTTATCTTAATCTTCCCCACTAAACTGTAAATCCTCTAAAGCTGTTGCTGACTCAAGCAGGACTCAGGGAATGAGCAGAAATGAACACATAAGCATGCAGGATTAGAAATTTCACATTCATGTGAAAGCAACAGGTCCCTCAAAAGCCAAGAGGCAGAGGGCTATGAGGTAGAGTAGTGACCTCTGAGGCTAATCACTGCTTATGGACACAAAATCAAATAAGGTGCTGTTGAAAATAGTAAACCTGAGTATAGTAGTGATTAACTTGTTGGTTGCCACCTTTACCTTACATGGTTTCCCAGTCCCAGAGCATCTCCTGGATTGCTAAGAGACTAGGTTGGTTTGCTTTACATTCATAATGGGAAATTATGACCAGAACCTCAAAATCAACCTACTCCCAAAACTGCAAAATTTGCCAAAGCGTTCCAAATATCCAAGCTGCTGCCTGTAGTTACAGCTACAGGTTAAGCTAGAGGAAAATGTTATCTATCAAAGGTACAAAGATATGGTAATTGAGAGAGCAACTGCTTTTTAGAACAAAGTCATCTAAGTTGCAGGCGCAGAGTTTTTGATGGAATTCATCTCCTAGTGTGTGTGTGAAGGTGGGGGAGTGATACATATTTGAGCTGGAGAACAGAAGAAAGTCCCCAAAATGGAAATCACTTGGCAATTTTAAGTGACTAGGTATTTCTCATGCTCTTGCTTTCTACCCCACCTTATGCTTACTCTATGCTGTACGTACCTTTTTGAGAGACAAATGACAAATATGTAAACATTTAAAACAAAACATACTTCCAGGCATTTCATCATTGATTAAATATTTGTTGAAATCTCACATTTTCTTCAAAATGATATTCTTAATAATTATTTCAATAACTGCAGATAACTCAAAAATAGAAAGCATCACCCCTGCCTTTAAAGAGCTTCCAGTCCAATTGAGAAGATAATTGTTAGACAGAACGATAATCCCAAAGAGCTACAAAGTCTTGTTTTAATTTATTCTATACTGATTCTTTGTAAACTGATACTACATAATGGGACACCAAGTAACTTCAGGTTAAAGAGAATATTGCAATACTAAGAGCTTATCATTCTACTTTTTCTGAGTACGGAGAACTGAACTTAAACAAAAGTAGAAACAAGAATGTAAAAAAGAAGAAAGCATAATATTAAGCCAGGGATAATGTTTTAAATTTCAATCCCATACATCCTACAATATCTAGATGGTATTTAAGAGAGAGTGCATCCAATTACAAGCATAGGAATAGAACCTAAACCACATCCAGCATCCCATGGAACTTAATTCAGAACTATTACACCACATTTTTTTCTTGGCTCAGATGGCACAATAGTCAACCAAAGAAGAGAGAAAGTTCTACCAAAACCAAAAGCTGACTTGTTTGAGAGTGACATGAAGTTAGCTAGTCATTTCATTTTTATCAGTTATAATTTGGGTTTTTTTGCCTATCAAACCCTAAGCCATATTAATCTATTAACGTTCCAGTTTCCTCAGCAAATCACAAAATGAGATTTTTCTCCAACAGGAATTCTTTCTCTATGATTCCAAACCCCAACATGTGCTTTCCAGAGCCTCAGATGTTTCCTTAGTTCTACAGATGTTTTGTAAATTCATTTCAGCTAAATTTGCCAGCGCTGCAGAAAGTATCTATGGCTGATTGGAGTCACAGTTTGGATGGAGCTCTAGTTAGATTAGATGGAAATGGAAACTAAAACTTCTAACTGGCTCACCAGGAAGTCAGGAATTCACAAAAAGAGCAGAGAAGGAATTTCGTGGGAGGGGGTGTTTCAAACATGCCTGTTTTGGGGAGTGGAGGTTGTGGAAGCCCTGGGGGGGGTGACTCTTCACTGTTTTCCTTGGTGTTGGGCCTACATATTATTTTCCACTGGAGATTTGTTTTCCTTTCTAAGTATAGGAAAAAGAAGAAAACAAAAAACAACAGCAACCAGGAACAGTTGCTTCATTTTTAGAACTCCAGGTAAAATGGCTGTTTCACACCTGAGGTGAAATAGTATCAGGGTTTAAAATATCCCTACAGTCCAGGGGCCAGGAAAGTGATGACTTCCTTCAAAAACATGAAATAAATGAATTTTTGAAAATGACTGTAGTTTCTACAGGATACAGTTCTCCTGTTGTCCACTTTTCCTTTGTAAAATACATGAATTACCAGCTTCAGCCTTCTACTCCTAATTGAGCACTCCCTAGGTCTAGAAGTTCAGCTATTATAGTTATTATAAAGCAGATTATTATCATGGAAAAAGAGAACCAGACTGACAGGCTATTTCTAGTAGAAAATCTCCTTAAGTCTTGCAAATTAAAAGTGTTTGAAATCTCTATCAGAAAAAACTGCATTATAATGTTTACATTAATATTCTCTCAGTCTTATGACAAAGCAGTTATAGTGTTTCCATTTGCTAAGTTTGTGCTTTTAAAGTAATAGAAACTGACAGTGATCAAATATTTTATCTATGCCTTCCCTTGAGATAAGCTGATGCAAAATATTTAATGGTCCGTCGAAAATTTCCTGAATACTAATCTTTGTTCATATTGGCAATTATTGATTTTAATTCAACTGGCTGTGAAATTGTGTTCCACTGAAGCTTTCCAAAATGCCCAGAGGTTTCTCAGCAGTTTTCTAGATGAGCTATAATCCAGGCTTGACCTTGGATAGAATACAAAATAAAATCAAGTTACCATAGCTCTGAAATGAAAACCTTACAGAAGTATTTGACATTGAACAGAGTCAGATTTTTGTTTCCTAAAAAGTGATGAAGCTGTTTTAATTCCATCTCCAAATTGTTATCCCAGGTTGAGAAGGAATTCTGAGAACAAAATAATTTTTTAGAAGAAAAGCAACACAGTTCATTGTCATTTTATAGTAAATTAACATACTGATAAACACTCTTTGAAAAGGAAAGAAAGGTCAAAATATGCAGCTAGGCAGCAAAAACAACAACAACAACAACAAAAAAACCAAAAAAACCACACAACAAAAACAAAACAAAACAAAAGATAGATATAGACATAAAACCTGGCTTTACCAGATATTAGCTATGTGACATAAGTGTGTGTGTGCATTTGTGGTATGGGGGTGGGAGCAGGGAAAGATAAAATAATTGGCACTAATATTCCAGAAACTACGCTAGGTATTTCCCATGTGTTCTCTCTGTTAATCACCATATTATGAGAGGTATCAATGTTTCCTTTTTTTTTTTTTTTTTGAGATGAGGTTTTACTCTTGTTGCCCAGGCTGGAGTGCATTGGCCCAATCTCAGCTCACTGCAACCTCCACCTCCTGGGTTCAAATGACTCTTGTGCCCCAGCCTCCCAAGTAGCTGGGATTACAGGCAAGCACCACCACGCCTGGCTAATTTTTTGTGTTTTTAGTAAAGATGGGGTTTCACCATGTTGGTCAGGGTGGTCTCAAACTCCTGACCTCAGCTGATCGCCTGCCTCGGACTGTCAAAGTGCTGGCGTGAGCCACCTTGCCCGGCCAATGTTCCCATTTTACACATGAAGAAACTCTGGCTAAACGAGGTCTGGCAACATGTCTAAGTCAAGTTTACCAGTATATGACTAGGAAAGTCCATCTCACTCTAAAGTCTGTGCTCTTTCTCCTGCAGCATGATACAGGTTGTTCAATCTCACAGCCTCAATTTTCTTTTTTCTAGAATAAGGAAAAAAAATTCTTACCTGACCTGGGTAATTGTGAGGATTAAATACAATCATTTGTCTAAATCTTGGCATGCTTCCTGGCATGTAGGTACTTAAGAGACCCCAGTTTTCCCTCACCGTCAACTCTTTAGGCGTAGGTGCCTTAACAGGATGCCTTAACAGGAATGTGCAAAAGTGCACTGGAATGTGTGCATAGATGCTGAGAAAGCAAAAGGGAGACAGGTACCCAAAAGTCCTCCTTGGCCTGTATAGCTTTTACACCCTGTTATAGAATTGACTTTTCTCTTCAGTAGCAAGGGACAGGCTTCATGCAGTGGCCTCTGAAAGACCATGCACTGTGTCACTGGCAGTTCATCATATCTCCCAACAGTGCAGCTGTGATAAGAACCAGATGATCCAAATTTCCTAAGCAAAGCCAGCAGCAAATATCATCTGGGAAGGCGCATGCCTCAGTATCCACACACTACACTCTTTAAGAAAGTACATCAAAAAGCTAATGGACTTTTACAAGAGCCCAGTTACTGCTTAATGTCTGTGAGCTCTCAGGAGCAGGGAATCACAACCCCTACCACGTACAGTTGGCGGCAGAACCAGTATTCCAACTTGTTAAAGAAGCCAAGGATTAGATAAGATTTATAGAGACCTGATGTGGGTAGGGCAGCTAAAAATGGAATCTGCAGATTTGTTTCCAAAGCTGCAGACATGGCCAGGATGTTTCTGTGTATAGATTGCTCCACTTTGCGTGGGCAGACCACAGGAAAAATGGTTCTCTCATCACTGGAGGAGTTGCCCCTCTTTTTAATACAGAGCTGTGTGACATCCATTTGATACAGCCACATACACAGCTCCAGATAGCTTAAGCTAAATGCTGTCTGTCTGGAAGTGGAAAACCAGAGGTTCAGGTACCTTCTTGATGTTCTTAGAATTGTAAGCGCCATTCTTTGCCTTGTCTCATAGCCTTTTTGTTACTTCTGAGGATCTGTTGACATCTGAAAAACACTTCTCTTATACTGTAACTTCAGCTGTTACATGACTTCATTTTTACAAAAAAAAAACTATCAAGCATTTCCTCAGCACCTACTTTTTTTTTTTCATTTAATTTTGTGTAGCTTGACCTCTTGTTTTAACATTTGGAAAAAATATTTTCCAAGTACCCTGTATATATGTGTCTCTGAGCAAATATAACTCTAGTCTTTCATTGCTAATTTCTGCTTCATCTTACATCTTTCACGTATTTGATAACCTGTGCAGGTTCCAATGAAAGAGGCTATGGATAAGTGGTACATAGGAGGTCATTCTAAGGTGAAGTGTCTATTGGGCAGAGATCTGCAGGGAAAACATTGCTTCATGTGATTACTCAAATTGTTTAACTACTTGTAGCTGTCAGGCTTGGAGCTGTTCACCTGAGACTTTGTTGCTGCAGTTGGCTCTGGAATTAACCACAAAACTATCAGATGAAAACCACGTTTAGATAAGCCAGTAATGGCAAGAAAATGACACCATTCTGAGGTTGATGGATGTAGGAGAGCTCTTCTAGTATTTGTAGAAGGCATATAATGATCTGTGACCACAATCTGTATTCCATGCAATTGGCATTTACTGAGGCTGAGAACGTCTTGACTGGCCAGGAACAATGTATCAATGGAGTTGGGGGGTTGATTGCTGAGTTTCTGAGAAGATAGCAGTTGATTTAGGAGACTTAATCAACACTACATTTAAAGGTCAAAATGTGGCACCAAAGATCTAAAAATGGCTGAACTGTTTCTAAATTCAATAACTCAACGGGCCTAGTCAATTTCCATAAAATTATAGGGCCAAAAACTCAGGCACTTCTTCTCTCAGTGGATTTCTCAAATGCTAGATCAAAACAGCTGCCAATTGTCCATTCTCACTCATCCAATGCCTGTAAAGTAAAATAGTTGTTGTAATAAGAAAGGGCTTTATAATGGCCTTTTCCCTCAAGTTCAATATGAGATGCACTCTAGACTTTTTTATGATAAATCTCCTACTAGTGAAACATTGCCTTACATAAAGAACTTACTGGTTGTTCTTTAGTTCTTTGTCATTGATATTAATAGCTAAAGACCATCATCTCACATGACATTGCTACTGAAATTTCCAGCAGTGGGGTCAGGGATAATCTTTTGATTACTGTGTTCAATAGCACCCATAACCTTCCTTTTGAGACACTGAATTACAATATTACATTTATCTGATGAAAATCAAATTGAAGAACATTGGCTGGTCTGTATAGAAAAACTTAGATGTTTTAATTTCAGAAGCAATCAGCATTACTTTTAAGCAACCCATTATCTGCTCTTTATTTTTCTTCTGCCTCTATTTCCCCTGCTAGATGCAATTCAAAGTTTACCCTTTAGAAAATTGCTGCTGTAAAGTTAAAAGGATTGTACATTCAAAAATAAAAGAGTAATGGGGCCGAGCATGATGGCTCGTGCCTGTAATGCCAGCACTTTGAGAGGCCAAGGTGGCTGGATAGCTTGAGCTCAGGAGTTCAAGAGCAGCTTGGGCAACATAGCAAAACCTCGTTTCTATGAAAAATACAAAAATTAGCTTGGTGTGGTGGCAAGTACCTGTAGTCCCAGCTACTCAAGAGGCTGAGGCAGGAGGATCCCTTGAACCCAGGAGGTCAAGGCTGCACTCTAGCCTGGGAAACAAAGCAAGACACTGTCTCAAAAAAAAAAAAAATGTAGAAGAGAAATAAGTATGTGTTCTACCAGGGCCAGACACAAAATTTGTTTATAGTGAAGAAAGTCTTAAAAGCTGCAATAAGCAAATACTTCTAGATTTTAAATAATCAGAAAAGCATCTCTAAAAAGTCATTGCTGGTTATAGATGTAAATGTCTGGCACAGTTAAAAAGCAGAAAAATTACTTTCTCCAACATTAAACATGGATTCCATTGGAATGAATTATGTTTATTCTACTTGTTAAAAGAAAACTTGGAGTTTGTTTGGCTTTGTGAAATAGACCTATAACTTGCTTCTGGGTTTGCATGAGATCTCATTCAGAGACATCGTGGGCACTTACTATGTGTAGTGCTGAAACGTGTAATATGTGATGAGATAAGAGGCTTAGCAGTGAAACCTCACCATTGAAGCTTTTAGCACTTCTTCAAACAAGGCACATGAAAAATATCAAGGAACTTTAGCACAGAGTTTGAAACAACTTGTTTTTCTAGAAAAAATCACAACCGTACATTATTTACCAATATCTTACCCAGAGAACAGCCAGAGGGAAACTCCCCAAGGATTTGGCATTGAAGTGTTTTTATCTCATATGAAAATGCAGTTTGCTGGTGAATGTTGCATGTGGATTTTGTTTTGTTTGGTTTTGTTTTGTTTTTGCAGTTGTTGTAATGGATAGCATCAAAGTTTGTAATCACTCATTTCAATTACTGCATGAATCTTAACATTTGTGATACTGGTTTCATCAAAGTCATATTGAATTTGAGTAAAATGAAAGAAATTGCATCCCACAAATGTATATTTGTCACACAAATAGAAACTGCTTCAGGAAAATCCTGTACCTCTCTCAGCAGTCAGCAATCCTACCTTCTATTCACATGCAGCAAACGAAGAGTTAGAAGATATGCAATTAACTTTTAAAAATCTGAGGGATGAATTTAATGTGCCATGGAGAAGAAATTTGGGTAATGGCAAAGAATCTTTTCTCTCTCACTGTTTTAAGTTCTGAAAACAGAGCACCTCATATTGCAGTGATTAAAGATTGATTTTAATAATCCTAAAAACCAGGCTTTGGAGCTCAATAAATTCTTCCTTTCAAAAGTACAGATTTTGGGGTTACCAATGTGGCTCCGTTACCCAGGCTTTGCCACATTTTATAGGAACATAAAACTGCTGGCAGATGACATCACCAAGCAGATGCAATATGACAAGAGGCTGCAAGGTCGTACTGTGGGAAAGTCAGGGATTTCAGGGAGATGATACCTTACAAGTACAGTGTCTCAACTAAACTCAACAGCAAAAAGCCTGGTGCCTTACCAGTGTACCTCCTGTAAACTTTCAGAGCCCATATATGTTTATACATATTAACAATAAGTAATAAATAATGTTAAATAATGATAGCAACAAATGCTTATACAATGTAGTGCTTATTATTTAGGCCCTATGTACTTTTAAAAATATATGTGCATATTTGTTTTTATGGTAGTGAAATGTACTAATACAAAATTTAACATTTTAACTATTTTTAAGTATATAGTTCAGTGACATTAAATACATTCACATTGTTTTGCAATCATCACTACCATCCATCTCCAGAACTTTTTCATCTTCCCTAACTGAAACTGTGTATCCATAAAACAACTCCCCATTCCCCTCTCTCCCAGCACCCCCCAGTCTAGACACAGACACAGACATTTCTGTGTCTATGAATTTGACTATTCTAGGTACCTCAGTAAGTGGAATCATGCAATATTTGTTCTTTTGTGTCTGACTTATTTCACTTAGTGTCATGTCTTTAAGTTTCATTCATGTTGAACCTGCATCTAAATTTTCTTCCTTTTTAAGGCTGAATAGTATTCCGTTGTATGTATATATCATATTTTGTTTACATATTCATCCACTCATGGACATTTGGGTTATTTCCATTTTATGTGCTTTTTATATATCAACTCTTTTACTGCTCACAAAGATCCATTGATTCATTCATTGTTGTAGTATCTTTATTATCTCCATTTTATGATAAGAAAACGGAAGCATATACGATTGTGTATGTGCCCAAGTTTATAGAGCGAGGAAGCTCTGAAGCCAGTATTGCATCCCAGGCTGAGTAGATCCACAGTTCCTGCTCCTAATCACTGTGCTATCTCATCTCCCTTTCAAATGATTCAGGAAGCTAAGTATAGCATGCACCAGTTGGAAAACCATTTGTGTAACATCGTAAGGCCAAGTTTCTGACTTAATTTGTACAGGTTTTAAAAGTTCAAAGGAGTAGTCAGTTTAACAACCGAACCCCATAGCAACTGATTTATAAAGGATCCCATTGCTACAAAATAAAAATTAGTGCTCTGCTCTGGCACTGGTTCTGGATGGGCTAAGTTCATTTTGCTAATCTTCCTATATAATATGTGTGTGCTTGTGTGTGTCTGTGTGTGTGCGTGTGTGTGTCTGCGTGTGTGTGTGTGTGCAGTAGCATGGTTATAATGTTATCCCCACTTTGTAAAAAGGGAAATTGGAACATAGGAAGGTGGTAAGTTACTTGTTCAAGGACTCATAATAAAAAACAGAATCTGTACCCAAACTCAGATAATCTATAACTCCAGAGCCTGTTCTCTTAACTATAGCACAAATTTTATCTTTTTCTTGAATGTGAAGCACAGCGTTGAGACCTGTACATAGCCACAAGTATTCTTACAGTGTATGGAAATTTTCCTAGAAAGCCTGTAAATAACCAGCAAGTCTATTTGTCAAGAGGCAATCCCTGCATTACTAAAGTTATTTGTATAGTTATTCCAATGAACAAATCTGAAAACTAGGAATGCAGTTGCTTTACTAAAAAGTTGTCAATGGTGTAAAACATTGTTAGATTTTGGGAAGCAGTTTAGTATGCACATGCCAAGCTTCTCAGGACAGAAACACTTCTGAGAGCAGCTTCTTTCCCTCACGAAGAGATGAAGAATACACTCATGAACCCTGAGCAGAATTGTGACTTCAATGCAATTGATTGTTTTCTAACCCAAATCCCTGTTTCTGGCTTCCTTTTTCATTTGTTCCATTTGTACAACCTCGTGCCCACTTCAGTCATTGCCCAGGGCCCTTAAATTTAAATATCGCTCTCCCTGAACATATAGGCAGTATGAAATGGAAAAGAATTCAAGAATCTTGATTGCACGTTTTCATTCCTGGCAAGGCCACCATGCACACATGTACAGGCCAGTCACATTTTAGGACACGTGTTTCAGGGTTCCATGGGGATATGATGCTGACCATTCTTTTGTTTCTCACAGAGTTCCAGGACCGCACGCTCCGAGGAGGACCGGGACGGCCTATGGGATGCCTGGGGCCCATGGAGTGAGTGCTCACGCACCTGCGGGGGAGGGGCCTCCTACTCTCTGAGACGCTGCCTGAGCAGCAAGTAAGTCCTGCACCCGTTGGGGGTCTTTGTGAGAACCAGAGGTGGCAGGTTTGAGGCATACTTTCGTGATTGGGTTTAATGGAGAATATTCTGTTGCTTACAGATCCAGATAAAAGAAAATAATTAAAGGAACGTACAAATAATTAAATTTGTGTTCTTAGGTGTTTTTACTTGTGTACTTATGTCCATCTCCAGCCAGGTCTTTATATACTCTTATCAGATGATAAGCAATAGAGAACTTATCATCTTTACCAAGCACATGTTATCTGTTTTCATGTTAGGACTGGAAGGAGAATTTATTGTTAGGAATGGTTCTGGAATTATTAGCTCTATAATATATTGTACAATATTGGTGTTAGTAGCATATTGGGTTTATGCTGGATTTTTAGTATTACCAAGTACTTTACAAGTGAATAACATATTGGTTTATCTTTGTAGATGTCCTAATAGCCAGAATTTTCTTAAAGTCATTCAGTTCAATGAATGATGAATTTTGGATATAAAGAAGTTTGGAAAAATAGAAGCTTCAGTGGGAATTGGGTCAGGAATAGTGAGAGGGATGAAGAAGGTAGACATGGGGGTGGCTAATGATATTTAAGCTAAAAGGAAAGGGCCTGAGGCCTTAGAATGGAAATTTTTACTTAGAGTAATAATAATTTAAAACTCCTTCTTGAGCTGTGTGATCTGTGACTAGATCTGTCTCCAAACTGTAAAATATAAAGTACTATGGTAATATTTTTAATGAAAGATTTTATTTGACTCTGAAAAGTGTTATGTATAGCAAGTAGGAGATTTGATCAAAATTACTGTATATACTATATTATAAAACAGGAAACAGAAAAAGAATTCTAGACATTTCATAAACAAATAGCAGAAAGTGGTGAGACAGAGGTTCAGAAAAATGTCAACTTACTTTAATAAGAGTGAGAATTTCTTGAAATCAGCATCTGAGCCTTATTCCTTTCTGTCTCTCCAACGCCTGCACAGGGTCTAACAGATATTAGAAGCCCAATAGATGGTTCTTCATTGAATCACAAAAGACCATTTTGGCTCCAGGCAGGTCTCACTGGAAATGTTATAACCTGAGATATATCCAACAAAACACCAGATCAATTCTGATATTTGGCCACTGTGGCATTGCGGTGTGCACTAAAAATGGGTCAATGTGATTATATCCACCAGTAAGTTTGTTTGTCTCATTTTTGAGGCCAGCTTCGAATCAGCGAGAACCTTAAGCTGATAAGAAAGACTAGACTTTTGCTCCTTATGATTCACCTGCTCTCTTAATCTCGAATATACAAAACTTCCTAAATCTGCAATATATGCTGCTACAGGGTGATAATGTAACTGATAATATTCATACATCAGTAAAGCCAAAAAGTATAAATTTAGAATGTTCCTGTTACCTAGTTTCCTCAAATTAGCATCCTTGAATATTTTTTAGAGATGAGCCAAAACATGTCTCTCACAAAACTAATAAGAAAGAAAGGGGAATTTTCATACTGTCTCAGTGATATGTATGTTAGATTGCGGTAGGATCTTTTACTGAGTGAGAGACTGAGAAGCAATTTAGGGAGTACATTAAAATCACAAAATTCTGTCATTCAGCAACTAATCAAATATTGATGCCATGTGGAATTAAAAATAAAAACAATTTTGCAACCTAGTAAGTTAAAGCTCTAGGTGTTAGGGCTCTATTATGAAACTACAAAAGATATCAGTTGTCTTCTACTTCTAAAGCATTAGAAAAGTAGGATATAAATGCCGAAATTATAAACATATAGAAGATATGTCCCTATTTTACTTTCAAGTATTAAAAACATATATTCAGTAATCTCATACAAGGCTGAACAAGAAGTTTAAAAAATGGGGCAGAGGTACACTACCCATTCTTTAGGAAATTGAAGAAGAAAAAATGTCTCCAAATAGAAGGCATTTCCAAATCCAACAAGAATATAAAGAAACATTAGTTTCTTAAAAACCAGTGCTAGGTATGGACTGATACATTATACACATGGATATGTTCTATACTGTTAAATTCTAGTAATTCTTTAGCAAATCAAAAACTTGTCATCATCATTAAACTCTGGAACAATCTGGACAGAAATGTAATATATATTTTTAATTGTGAAATAACTATTTATATATGCCCTGTCATATATTTTGACATCTTTCTTCAATAGGATTTGTATTGTTAGGCTAAACTGTATTAATTCTGATCCTTATGAGACAAACAACACAGAGGCTGATTTAGCTGTTCAGTCTGAGATTCTAGTGGGCTTTCTAGAGACAAGCAGCTCATGATATGACCACATGATCATATTACCTCTGTGCCCTAATGAGTTAAATCTTACAGCTACAGATTTTAAAAGGAGCAAAACTAAGACTGAGTTACTGTCTTTGGGGGTGTGTTGATTGTAGAAAATCTGCATCTCCAAGGACAATTTAAAGATCTACAGTGACTAAGTAAATACTTTTATAATAATACCAAAAAAGTATGTAACCCGTTGAATGTTCATAGATGTTATAATGCTGACTTTTAACCTATTAGGTTGGTGCAAAAGTAATTGCAGTTTTTGCTATTACTTTCAATTCACTAACCCAATACTTTAGCTTTTGTGGCAAGTATACACTTATTTTCTAGAAGGCACAGCAGAATATGCTATTATTGAACCACTTAGATAGTTCCTGCTTTGATTCAAGACCTTTGTGTATGTTGCATTTTTCAAAACAAGGCATGCGTATACACATGCAAACCCCCTACCCCACGCATGCATTTGTGTGTGTGCTGAGCTGTGATAGAAAATATGTATCATTTCAAAAGAGTCTGAAAGCTTCTGTTGCAGAGAACTTAACCTGGCAGGGGCCCTTTGTGGATGCTAGTCAGACTCACTTACCCAGGGGAGACCTTATCCTAAGTGTCACTGGTCCTCAATCAAAATTCAGTTTGGCCAGGCACAGTGGCTCACGCCTGTAATCCCAGTACTTCGGAAGGCCAAGGTGGGTGGATCACCTGGGGTCAAGAGTTCAAGACAAACCTGGCCAATATGCAGAAACCCCGTCTTTACTAAAAATACAAAAAATAGCTGGGCGTGGTGGCGGGTGCTTGTAATTCCGGCTACTGGGGAGGCTGAGGCAGGAGAATCGCTTGAACCCCAGAGGCGGAGGTTGCAGTGAGCCAAGATCGCATCACTGCACTCCAGCCTGGGTGTCAAGAGTGAAACTCCGTCTCAAAAAAAAAAAAAAAAGAAAAAAGAAAAAAATCCGTTTTCTTTACCGTGGGATTATTATGTTTGGAATCAGAGATTCTCAAATGTTTGTGTGTCCCTGGCTTTCTCTTTCTGCCGTGCTGTATCACTTCACAAGTTTTATTAATGGGATTTTAGCCCTGTGTTTTCTCCTTTTTTATGTGTAATGAAAGTGTGGAGCAAGTCCCCTTTGGTATCTAAAGGGAATCAGACGGTTTGGATGATTTCATTTTAGATGATTTATATTCTCCTCCCTATATAGTTTGAATGCATCTGCTCAGGATCTTGGATGGAAGCGTAGTTGTCTTCATTATCTTTTAACTTGTCAAGCACCTGAGAAGCTGTTTGTTTTCTTGATAATTTTTATTTGCAATCAAGATCTTTCACTATTAACAGAAATTCCTGGGTTACAGCCTCATGTTTCAAAAAGCTAGGTTTCAGCTATCAAAGTTCATGGAGATACCTAGCATTGATTAAACTTTTCAGTTACAGTCATGTATAAAAATTTTAATTTTCATTAAAATAGATAACTTTAAGCAGTAAGAAATATTAAATAAGTATACTTATAAAAACAAAATATAATATTAATGAAATACATTCTAACATTTTTCTCATTCATGCTTAACTGTAATTAAGTCATTGCTTAAGTATGGCCCTAAATCAGTCCTTAGGCGGAGTTTAGAATGTATTTTGACTCTTATAATTTAGAAATAAATATGTTCTGAGATACGTGCTCAGCCTCAAGACTTCAAATCAGTTTGATTTTTAAAGTTTTCAAGTTTTTTCCGTCAACAACTGATTCTATCTATTCTAGTACCAGCAAGAATTTATTAGTATACTCTCCTTAGTTCTTTACTCTAATGGAAACTCTAATTGGTGTAGCAATTATTCAGTGCCACAGTAATGCTACATAACAACCACTAATCCTCACTAGAATATCAGATACGGAATTATTGCTTGGCTAGGTGGCTCTGATGGACTTGGATGGTCTTCATCACATATCTAGGGTTGGCTGGATGTTGGCTGATCTAGACTGGCTTCATCTGAGCCAACATGGGAAACCCAATTCTGCTCCACAAGTTCCTTATCCTCCGGCAGGCTAGCCTAGGCAAGTTCTCATAGTGACAGCAGAGGTGTAAGAGAGAGCAATTCCCAGTGCAAAGCCTGTTTCCAGCTTTTGTACCATATTTGCTAGTATCTCATTGGGCAAACTAAGCCACCCAGCAAGTCCAGAGTCAGAATGGGAGAGCCAAAATGTTACATGTGAAAGCATGAGTTAGAGAGAGAGTGAAAAATTGGGACTATTCTTCAATCTACCATGAACAGTCTTCTATGGCTTTCTTACTCATTTTTAATGAGATAATGAACTTAATGGGTTCTGTCTCATTTCTCCACTCCAAATTAATGCATCTAAATTCAGTTCAGTCATCTTATATACCTTCCCAATAGGGAAAGATCAGAGGTTGTGAATGTATATATCCTTAGAGGCCTAGTAGGTAACTGGAATGTATGTAGTAGCATTCATATTGAATCCAAATAAATCCCATCTACCAGGTAAATTAACCTGCCAGGCCAATTTTCCAACTCTGGTAATATGACCTCTTAGATCACTCTGAGGTCTGATTATTTTTTCAAGACTATCAGCTAATGATTATTCTATTCCCAATATGACAGAACTGTAAAGGAAGCTAGATTACTCAGATTTTATGGAGTAAATGACAACTACTCAATTTCTGGAGTTAATTTTTTTCCCTGATGGATTGGGAGCTTGTGAGGAGACTTGGTTTACCCTCTGAGTACAGAACATCCTCTCTGAGTGATCTTTTGAAGGTTATAGAAAAAAATTCAATGGAGACAAAGCAGAATGAAAACATAGACACATGTTAAATATAAATGCCTTCATTCTCAACAAGCAGTACTTGATACTGGAGAAAAGGTTCCGACCCAGGAACATACTAAGCAGAATTCTTTCCTTGGTTTCTCCCCTACCCTTTCTCTGAGGCTTGCAGAAAGTAGGCAGTGCTTGATTTTCCAGGTTTATGATATTGGAACACTGATCATTGCCTTTATCTGCAACCCTGGTCTGAACAACAAAGACAGTGTATGAACATTGTCTCCCACCTTTACTAATTTTTGTAAGATTATATGAGGTTTCATTGAGTAACTCTTATAATGTAACTTTTACTAATCTAGTATCACCAAGTAGAATATAATATCTGTTTTTATTTTTCATCAATTAGAAAAGAGACTATACCTACTGGTGCTTGATGATGGACATTTATTTTACTTCAAATGAAGTGCTAGCTACCTTGAGAAGCTGCTCCTCTCTTCAGTTCCTCAACCCTCCTACTAAATACTCTGAAATAATACTTATAGTGAACTCATTCGTCTAGCTTTTTAAAAAATACTTGATACTAAAGATCTATCTTTCAGAGCTCTAGGTTTGTCTTCAGCCAGCTAATTTAGCTTTGCTCATAAGAAGTTCCAAATGCATAAGACACTTAATATGGTATGTAACATTGTCTCTCTCATTGTATTAAGTCAATGCCAAGACCAGGCTCAAAGGAGGAAACTGCAGCTCATTTGAGATTGCAGCGAGTCAGATAGCTGGCTGCTGTTAGGTGTGATGTGAACCTTTGCACTGGTGACTAAAGAATATTTAAAGGTCTTCTGAGACCTTTTATACTTTCTGAAATGCCAAATTCATCTAGCTAATAATATAGATTAATACTACATCAATATTGCATTAAGAGCATAATTAATTAATACAGTCAGAATACAAATATTATGCTAAATCTTAACTGATTCAATGATGGGTTTGGCTGTTTCATATCTATCCAAATAGCAAAAACTGATCTTATGAAGGATGGCAGAATTGTTAAAATGTTAATATATTTTGAGTTAAATCTTAAAATTGAATTTAAAAGTTTTTGAGGTAAATACAATTATTAGATGAGCAAGAAATAAAAGTCACATGAGGGGTGCCTAAAACAAGTAAGATTATAGTATTATTCCAAAGACATGTGGCTGCCAGAATGGTGTCAACATAAACACAGAAAAATTAAAATAAATAGCCCCAAGGAGTCTTAGTCCACAGGAATAGGAAAGATCATTCTACAAGTCTCATTTCATAATAATTGTGCTAAGAGAAAGTAAACTGACTTCTCTGATTTTTAGTTGCAAACACAGATATTCTGCCATGAAAATATTGATACACTAATATAGGCTTTAGTTAGCGTCTTACTTCTATACTGTATAATAATATATACCAAAAGAAAATTTTCAATGGTAAGGTTTTGCTTCTAAAACAAATGTTTGTTTTTTTTCTTTCAAAGACATCTCATCTCTATCATAACATCCGATTAAGGTTCACAGGACTTGTTTTAAGAGGTTTTAGAACTTTCAGCTCAAGTGAGCCCCAAAGCAGGCTTTATCTGTTATTCTTCATCTGGTGTTATATGTTATCACCCTTGTTTTCCTTGGAAATGTTTGAATTTTTGTTTAAAAGAAAGATATACAAGTTCAGAGTGGGTATGACTACTCATGTCATTTGTATGAGATGGTCTTTTTGTTTCATTAAAGGAGATTGCACATTTTGGAACAGATGCTTAAGAGTTTGCAGTTGCCTTCCTTTTACTTTTTGGGTGAAAGCCTAGTCTAAATGTATTACCAGGACTTCTAATATTTCAAGTCATATATCTTAGGCAGGGGTATATTGTTCCAAGATCTGATCTCCTTTCAGGAGGCAAATGCTCTAAGGCCAATGACTGAATGTTTAAGACCAATTTATGGCCTGTTTTATCCCATAAGCCAATTTGTTGGAATAAAAGATGATTGGAAATGTGTTTGTTGTCCATAACCTTTACTTGCCATATCAGGAATCTGTAACTCTTAGCTGTCTTTTTCTGTTTATTAAAAAAAAAAAAATCCTTACGTGGCTTGTTCAGTAGCCCTTCTAAAGTTTGTATATCTCCTCAATTTTAATTCATTCATTCAATAAATATTTATTGAATACTTACTATGCATTAAGCAAATTGGTAGGTATAACCAAGAATGGAAATCCCAAGGGGCCAGAGTCTCAAGAATTTACCAAATTATTAATTTGCCTCTGAGTTTCTACTGATTATAGTTGTAAGATATTTTAAGAACTAAGAGAACTTCCCCCAATTCTGTAAATAATACATATATGGAACTGGGTTTTAAAAATATTTTATATGTATTGTTATTTTATCATGGTAGAATCATTTTATATAATAATGCTTTCTTTTCCTAATTAAGTTGTATGAAGTCCTCCTTTTTTACAGTGCTTAGCACACAGCAGACACTCAAATGTTTAATAATTGGCTTTTAAACAGTATATGCAGTGTTGTCATTTTATTTCTTCAATCTGCACTTTACCTAAAGAGGAGGAAAACTATGTGATATTAAACATCTCTACAAAAGAATTGGGGACCTAATCCCTATACCACAGAACCAAGGTTGGTGGAACCAATTCTGCATTTACAGAATTAAGAAAATATTTCAAACTTAGACCTAGACTGAGCTGAGAGGGATCTTAGAGCTAATCTCCTCTCTAATTCCCTCTTTGTTATTTCCCTTCCTCTTTTTATTTTCATTTTTTATTGTGGTAAGACAATTTAGCATAAGATCCACCATCTCAACCAAATTTGAAGTGTTTTATACAGTAATGTTAACTATACTAGCAGTGCTGTGCGGAAGATCTCTACAATTTACCATCTTGTGTAACTGAAACTAGACTCCTTGAATGGCAAGCATGATTTCTCCTTCCCCACCAACCTCTGGCAGCCTCCATTCTACTGTCTGCTTCTGTGTACTTGACTAGTCTAAATACCTTATATACATGGAATCACATAGTACTTGTCCTTATTTCTGACTTATTTCGCTCAGCATAATGGCCTTAAAGTTCATTCATTTTTGTTGTTTCCTTTGCTATGCAGACTCTTTACTTTGGTAGTGTCCTACTTGTCTACTTTTGCCTTTGTTGCTTGTGCTTTTGGTGTTACAGCTAAGAAGTCATTGACAAATCAATATTAGGAAGCTTTGCCCCTATATTTTCCAGTTGGAGTTTTATAGTTTCAGGTCTGACATTTAAGTCTATAATCCATTTTGAGTTAGTTTTCATATGTGGTGAAATTTTGATAGCAATTTTATTCTTTCACATGTGGATATCCAGTTTTCCCAGCACCTTTCCCCACTGTGTATTCTTGGAACCTTTGCCAAAGATCAGTTGACTGTATATGTGTGAGTGTTTTTCTAGGTGTTCCATTGGTGTGTATGTCTGTCTTCACACCAAGGTGTCTTTACCTTGGCATATCTTTACACCAGTACCATACTGTTTTAATTTCTGTAGCTCATAAAATGTTTTAAAATCGGGAACTGTGGTGCCTTCAGCTTTGTTCTCTCTCGATATTGTTCTGAACATTCCAGATTCTTTTTGGTTTCATAGGAATTTTAGAACTGTTTTTTCTATTTCTATAATAATCAGTTACTGGGAGTTTGATAGGCAATGCATTGTATCTGTAGATTACATTGGGTAACATGGACATTTTAACATTGTTAACTCTTACACTCCATGAACATGGAATGTTTTACCATTTATTTGTGTCACCTTTAATTTCTTTCACTAATGTTTTGTGATTTTCAGTGTATAAGTCCTTCACTTCCTTAGTTTATTCCTAAGTAGTTTATTCTTTTTGATGTGATTGTAGATGAGACTGTTCTCTTAATTTCTTTTGTGGATAGTTTGTTATTAGTGTGTAGTATTGCAGCTGATTTTTCTATATTGATTTTGTATCCCTTAATTTTACTCAGTTTGTTTATTAGTCCTTCATGAACTGTTTAGAGTTTTCTGCTTATAAGATCATGTCATCTGCAAACAGAGATCATTTTACATCTTCCTTTCTTTTTTGGATGCCTTTTATTTCTTTTTCTTGTCTTACAGATCTAAGACTTTCAGTACACTTTTGAACAGAAGAGGCAAGAGTGAGCAACCTTGCCTTGTTCATGATCTTAGAGGAAAAGTCATTGAGTGTGATTTTAGCTGAGGACTTTTCACATATGGCCTTGGTTATTTTGAAGACATTTCCTTCTATGCCTAGTTTGATCATGAAAGATGTTAAATTTTGCCAAACGCTTTTTCTGCATCTGTCAGAGATGGTCATGTGGTTTTTATTCCTCCTTCTATTATGGAAGTAATTCTTAATCCTAGTTACACTTTAGCATCACCTGGAAAGCTTTTAAAAATACAAATATCTGGGCCCTACCAAAGAACAGTTAAATTAGGATCTCTTGGGGTGGATTCCTGACATCAGTAATTTTTTCAAAGCTCTCCAAATGATTTTAATGTGTATCCAGGGTTAAAACTGCTGCTGTCTTGAAGGGGGTGATAGTGCAATGATAAGGTTTATCTCCAGCTCCCTGAAAAATTAGAGGTTAAGGTGAAGAAGAAAATAAGAATTTTTGTTTGTTTGTTTGTTTGTTTTTTCAGACAAGGTCTGACTGTATCGCCCAGGCTGGAGTGCAGTGTTGCCATCTCGGCTCACTGCAACCTTCGGCTCCCAGTTTCAAACCATCCTCCTTCCTCAGCCTCCCAAGTAGCTGGGACCACAGGCATGAGCAACCATGCCTGGCTAATTTTTGTATTTTTTGTAGAGGCAGGGTTTCACTATGTTGGCCAGGCTGGTCTCTCACTCCTGAGCTCAAGTGATTTGTTCGCCTTGGCCTCCCAAAGTGCTGGGATTACGGGGGTGAGCTACCACAGGATTTTCTGACAAACAAACTTCTTTTATGTTCATATCCCCACTGCAGTTTCTGTGAAATGATGGAGTCTGCCATGTGGGAGAGAAGTCATGGGTACAAGCATGTCAAGATGTAACAGTGGGAATTGCCCTAGGTACTACTCTGTATCTACTTTTCTGGTCTAGTATTAGTCATCATCAGCCTTGTCCAAAGTGGTGAATGAACTAAGTGATTTCTGACTTATTCTTTCATCCTTTTATTATTTAAGCCTACAAACATGATCCTTTAAGCTTCCAGCTTGTTGGTGAATGACCAAGTTAATGTCCTAGTGATTCTTGGGTTGTTTATTCAAATTCTCGGAGACTCACCTCTCCTTAAAGTCATTAAACTTCCTATTCACAGAGTTGAGTTGAGTTTTCCATCTTCAATTCAGCATCCATCCCTCCAGGTCCTCCCTCACCTCAACTCAAAACAAACAAACAAACAAAAAGAAATAAATAAAGATTTCCTAATGCCACTTGCATTATTACTTGAACTATTTCTTTGGTTTGGGCTCAATTTGTAGAAAATAGAAAAGATTTATCTGACCCTGTTTTCCTTAGTTTCAGTCACTGAGAAAGAGAGAGAAAGGAAGAACAAGAGAGAGAGATGGAGACACATACTGGATATTAAGAGCAAACAGAGGGTGGTCCATCCAAATCATATACAATAGGAGATGGACTCTTCACCTGGAGGCAGGAAGAATAACTATAAAACACTAGGTGATGTTACATCCATGCATGGATCATCAGCTGAAGCCCCTAACTAATATACCAATCTCAAACAGCTGCAGAGCCAGCCCCTGCCTTTGGGCTTTGGAGTAGGAATCCCTGATCCAGATAAAGACCCTTTCCTACTGGGAGAGAACCACATGTTGTGGGAACCAGAATTTGTAGCAGTGAGTTTCATTGCCTACTTTGTGGATTATTCCTTTTATTTTATTTTTCGTAAAACTACTGATTTTGAATTTTGGCACTGTTCTCTATTTGCATGACATTGGACTAGATTTGAGTTTCTCTCGGATTTTGTTTGCTTATCTGTGAAATCAGGTGGGCAGTGCCTGGAACAGAACAAGTGTTCCATAAATATTTGTTGAACAGACATCCAAGGTGCCCTTCAACTCTGAAATGTGTGCCCCTAAAAAAGAGATAGTTTCTCCTCCAGATATGCAGTCAAGCCCATTTTGCTGTTAGATTGGAAGAGGAGCAGAACTGCTCTTCATGTAACTGGTTTTAAAGAAATATGTTGTGACTCTCCAGACCCCCATTTTGCAACAAACATCTGGGTGACATGGAAGGATTGGAGAGCTTTTGTCTCTAGCCAAAATAATTCATAAATTTCCAACTCAAGGCTTGTATCGAGAGAGGTTGTTAGAGTCCTAGAGTTTCATAATATACATTTTCCTCAGAGGGAAGATGGAAAAGTTGGACTTGATGTTGCTAAAACACGTTTGTTTTTATTCTCATTCTTTGCCTCTTTTGGCTACTGAGCAAATGTAAGATCATTTGCAAACCTTATGGCATGTGTGTGTATACTATAAAGTCCATGTCCTTCCTGCTAGTGGATCTTTAGCCAAAGGCAGCAATCCCCCGGCCCCCACCCCTAGCCATCTTTCAGAGGAAGCAAATGCATTGCAATGACAAACACAACTTATAATAAATATATGAAAATAAACGTGTTCATTAAAATAGAGCCCAGTGTTTTTTACTTTGGTAGCTATTTAGTTTCATTTTAAAGTTTTCATCTTGTTATAGAAAGATTTTAATCAGGTTTCAAAGTTCAAAAATTAGAACAGATGTGAGGCTGAAAGTTCATCATGGCCTGAAATTATCTTTATAACATTTCCTTCTGTATGTTTCTTCCTTCTTCCTTTGGCCATTTGTTCTTTCCTTCCCTCCTTCTATCCCTCGCTCCCGGGATTCTTTCCTTCCTTCCTTCTCTCACGAAATATTTGTAAAGCACTAACAGTACACCAAGCACGTTGCTAGATTCTGCAACTCAGAGACCAAACAGACTGCAAGGGAGAAAAGTAAATTGATGTCCAAAAATATTTACTGTTTTTTATTTTAGATTCAGGGAGTATACATGCATGTTTATTACATGGGTATATTGCATAAAGGTGGGGTTTGGGCTTCTAATGTACCCATCACCCAAATATTCAACATTGTACTCAATAGGCAGTTTCTCCACTCCCACCCCACAAACCCAGCCTTTCCTCTTTTGGAGTCCCCAGTGCCAAATATTTCCATCTTTATGTCCATGTGTACCCATTGTTTAGCTCCTACTTATAGGTGAGAAGATATGTATTTGATTTTCTGCTTCTGAGTTAATTCACTTAGGATAATGGCCCCCAGCTCCATTCATATTGCTGTAAAGGACATGATTTCATTCTTTTTATGGCTAAGTAGTATTGATGGTGTATATCTGCCACATTTTCTTTATCTAGTCATCCATTGATGGACATCTAGGCTGATTCTATGACTTTGCTATTGTGAATATTGCAGCAATAAACATATGAATGCAGGTGTCTTTTTTGTATAATGATTTATTTTCCTTTGGGTTGATACCCAGTGTGGGATTGCTAGGTTAAATGGTAATATGGTTTTCTTTCTTTTTTTTTTTTTTTTTTTTTTTGAGACAGATTCTCCCTCTGTCACCCAGGTTGGAGTGCATTGGTGCAATCTCAGCTCACTGCAACCTCTGCCCCTGGGTTCAAGCGACTCTCCTGCCTCAACTTCCTGAGCACTGGGATTACAGGCATGCGCCATGATACCTGGCTAATTTTTGTATTTTTAGTAGAGACAGGGTTTCACCTTGTTGGCCAGGCTGGTTTTCTAAAAGTGAAAGAGGCGTGGGTGCTACAGGATGGTGTCCTAGACCTTTAAAATGCTGGCCTTTTGCTGCCTCTGTGCGTCCTCTCCTGGTGAGCTCTTCACCTACAATGTCCCTCCCTCCACATGCTCACCTGTCAAAATCCTAAATATTATTTAAAGCCACTTTCACCTGTACCCCTGAGTCTCACCATGCTGTATTTGTGAGGCATTTTGTTTGCACTACCTTTAAGTCACCTTTACATAGTCTGGCTGTGTTATCATTATTTATATGGTACTGTCTCTAATTAGATTATCAGTGTTATGGTCTCAGGTTTTATTTTCCTTTTCTTTATACCTTCTTGCCTTGCACAGAGTAGGTATCTAGTCACTGTTAGGTGAATTTACTGAATTAAACTTAGGGTAAGAACCTAGTGTAGTACTCGAGGGAGCAGGAGTAGGAAGGGAGGGCTGAATCGCAGAGTAAGTCTCCTTTCTCCCATCACATTCTTGGGACTCCTATCACCCATATAGGACCTCCCACCTAAGATACTTCCTTTGTAAGCTATTGCCCTCTCCTCAATCTCTCCTTTTTCAAATTCCTTCTGTATTTAATATTCAGATCATTCCTATGAGTTGTTCACCAGGCATTATACTGTTGTGTGTTCTATTCTGATTTGTGTGGATTTGTTCAAGTAAATAATAACTTTGATAAGAATCAGGGAGGTCGTTATTTTTGCGTCTTTCACAGTGCCTTGCTTAGTACTAGTACAGACCAGATGTCCAATGAATGTGTTAAGTGACTGCAAATTGGAAAACATTGTACAAAAAGTGTGTTAACCAGGAAGCACTGCCCAGGGCTCATTTTCCCCACTGGGGTGTTTATCGTACATTGTCTCAGATTTTTTGAGCAGTATGTTCAGAGCAGTTTCTGGCTTCATTAGAAGCTGGGCATGACCTTCATGGTCTACGTTCTCATTCTCGCCTTTTTCTTTTCTGATTACATGAGTATACTCCTCATTTTCATAACTCCAGCCCATATTTGTGAAAACTTGATGCTTTGTTATAGCATGTCTTTCTTTGAAGAATAGGCAGGGATATGTAAAAGCATACTTGTTTGGAAAAAAAAAATTGGCAGTGATTTTTCTAGTTATAATTTAGACATACCAAACAGTCATAATAGCAAATAAGCCAATTTGAAACTTAAAGGACAAACTCCACAATTCAGCCATAACATTCTCATGTGGGTCTAAATTTTAATTTACCAGCCTCCTAACTGTTGCTCAAAAACCTGTAAAAGTACAGAGATGCTTTCCTTAGTTCCATCTGGTCGAGAGAAGATCAAACAACCAGAGAGGATGTTGTCTTAGACTGTTTTCCCCAAACCTACATAATTTCCATTTATATCAAATTTAGTCTCCACAATAAGTTTTAGTAACTCTCTGGATATACATAAATCAGTGTTTCCAAGTTGGCACTGTGTTCAGAACATTTTTATAATGACAAATTAGGATCGAGCAGAAGTGTTGAATTATAAAACTGAGGTCACAGAAATATGTTATCTATGCCAAAGAAACACTTTTAAGTCTAGTTCACAAGTCACAGCACCATTTTTTAATGTGGACCTTCACTCTCCCCTGATCAGTTTAAAATTGCTTTGAGAATGCGGCTTTAAGGGCGATTCTTCTTTTGGCTCCCTAGGGCCCTGTTAGGGCCTCTGGCACACTGGGATGAGCTAACATGGCACCAGGGCTGTGTCTGTTCCCAGCAACCTCACCTACTGATGGATGATGCCTGGCAGCATGCCACCTTGTTGTTTCTTGTATTATTACAACAGAAAGCATTTTCAAAAGCCACATTTATCAAGTCATCATAATAGTTTGGCTTGTGTATCTATCTATTCAAAAAATAAATAAATAAATCTTTCCCTTCGCACTAATCTGTTTGAGCCACGTGATGTATCCCATGTAGAAAAGGCAGTGGAAAACTGCGTCTGTGTGGGATTCAAGGACCTTTTGACCAAATGCTTAGGAGAAAGGGAGATTTTTTATTTATGCTTTTGAAAGTCCCAAAGCACCAAGAACCTCTGTTTCCTCCTTTCTACTTTTATATGTACAGGGGATGCATTTAGTTCTAGAATTATAGTGGCTTTGTTCAATGAAGGAGATTTAACCTTAAATGAGAGAAAAATGTGAACGTTAGCCTCAAAAAAGGAGAAGGACACATTTTAATGTTTAAGGTCAGTTTCCATAGGCACGTGTTACCAGATTAAACATTACTTGTTATGAAGTGTATTGTAAGCAAATTTCTTTTTTTTTTAAATTTTTTATTATGCTTTAAGTTCTAGGGTGCATGTGCACAACGTGCAGGTTTGTTACATATGAATACATGTGAAACGTTAGTATGCTGCACCCATTAACTCGTCCTTTATATTAGGTATATCTCCTAATGCTATCCCTCCCCACTCTCCCCTCCCCACAATAGGACCCGGTGTGTGATGTTCCCTTCCTGTGTCCAAGTGATCTCATTGTTCAGTTCCCACCTATGAGTGAGAACATGTGGTATTTGGTTTTCTGTTCTTATGATAGTTTGCTGAGAATGATGGTTTCCAGCTGCATCCATGTCCCTACAAAGGACACAAACTCATCCTTTTTTATGGCTGCATAGTATTCCATGGTGTATATGTGCCACATTTTCTTAATCCAGTCTGTCACTGATGGACATTTGGGTTGATTCCAAGTCTTTGCTTTTGTGAATAGTGCCGCAATAAACATACGTGTGCATGTGTCTTTATAGCAGCATGACTTATAATCCTTTGGGTATATCCCCAGTAATGGGATGGCTGGGTCAAATGGTATTTCTAGTTCTAGATCCTTGAGGAATCGCCACACTGTTTTCCACAATGGTTGAACTAGTTTACAATCCCACCAACAGTGTAAAAGTGTTCCTATTTCTCCACATCGTCTCCAGCACCTGTTGTTTCCTGATTTCTTTAATAATTGCCGTTCTAACTGGTGTGAGATGATATCTCATTGTGGTTTTGATTTGCATTTCTCTGATGGTGAGTGATGATGAGCATTTTTTCATGTGTCTGTTGGCTGTATGAATATCTTCTTTTGAGAAGTATCTGTTCATATCCTTTGCCCACTTTTTGATGGGGTTGTTTGCTTTTTTCTTGTTAATTTGATTGAGTTCTTTGTAGGTTATTAGCCCTTTGTCAGATAAGTAGACTGCAAAATTTTCTCCCATTCTGTAGGTTGCCTGTTCACTCTGATGGTAGTTTCTTTTGCTGTGCAGAAGCTCTTTAGTTTAATGAGATCCCATTTGTCAATTTTGGCTTTTGTTGCCGTTGCTTTTGGTATTTTAGACATGAAGTCCTTGTCCATGCCTATGTCCTGAATGGTATTGCCTAGGTTTTCTTCTAGGGTTTTTATGGTATTAGGTGTAACATTTAAGTCTCTAATCCATCTTGAATTAATTTTCGTATAAGGAGTAAGGAAAGGATCCAGTTTCAGCTTTCTACTTATGGCTAGCCAATTATCCCAGCACCATTTATTAAATAGGGAATCTTTTCCCCATTTCTTGTCGCTGTCAAGTTTGTCAAAGATCAGATGGCTGTAGATGTGTGATATTATTTCTGAGGGCTCTGTTCTGTTCCGTTGGTCTATATCTCTGTTTTGGTACCAGTACCATGCTGTTTTGGTTACTGTAGCCTTGTAGTATAGTTTGAAGTTAGGTAGTGTGATGCTTCCAGCTTTGTTCTTTTGACTTAGGATTGTCTGGGCAATGTGGGGTCTTTTTTGTTTCCATATGAACTTTAAAACAGTTTTTTCCAATTCTGTGAAGAAAGTCATTGGTAGCTTAATGGGGATGGCGTTGAATCTATAAATTACCTTGGGCAGTGTGGTCATTTTCACGATATTGATTCTTCCTATCCATGAGCATGGTATGTTCTTCCATTTGTTTGTGTCCTCTTTTATTTCACTGAGCAGTGGTTTGTAGTTCTCCTTGAAGAGGTCCTTTACATCCCTTGTACATTGGATTCCTAGGTATTTTATTCTCTTTGAAGCTATTGTGAATGGGAGTTCATTCATGATTTGGCTCTCTGTCTGTTACTGGTGTATAAGAATGCTTGTGATTTTTGCACATTGATTTTGTATCCTGAGACTTTGCTGAAGTTGCTTATCAGCTTAAGGAGATTTTGGGCTGAGACAATGGGGTTTTCTAAATATACAATCATGTCATCTGCAAATAGGGATGATTTGACTTCTTCTTTTCCTAACTGAATATCCTTTATTTCTTTCTCTTGCCTGATTGCCCTAGCCAGAACTTCCAACACTATGTTGAATAGGAGTGGTGAGAGAGGACATCCCTGTCTTGTGCCAGTTTTCAAAGGGAATGCTTCCAGTTTTTGCCCATTCAGTATGATATCTGGTGTGGGTTTGTCATAAATAGCTCTTATGATTTTGAGATACGTTCCATCAATACCGAATTTATTGAGAGTTTTTAGCATGAAGGGCTGTTGAATTTTGTCAAAGGCCTTTTCTGCATCTATTGAGATAATCATGTGGTTTTTGTCTTTGGTTCTGTTTATATGCTGGATTACATTTATTGATTTTTGTATGTTGAACCAGGCTTGCATCCCAGGGATGAAGCCCACTTGATCATGGTGGATAAGCTTTTTGATGTGCTGCTGGATTCGGTTTGCCAGTATTTTATTGAGGATTTTTGCATCGATGTTCATCAGGGATATTGGTCTAAAATTCTCTTTTTGTGTTGTATCTCTGTCAGGCTTTGGTATCAGGATGATGTTGGCCTCATAAAATGAGTTAGGGGGCATTCCCTCTTTTTCTATTGATTGGAATAGTTTCAGAAGGAACGGTACCAACTCCTCCTTGTACCTCTGGTAGAAATCGGCTGTGAATCCGTCTGGTCCTGGACTTTTTTTGGTTGGTAGGCTATTAGTTATTGCCTCAATTTCAGAGCCTGCTATTGGTCTATTCAGGGATTCAACTTCTTCCTGGTTTAGTCTTGGGAGAGTGTCAGTGTCCAGGAAATTATCCATTTCTTCTAGGTTTTCTAGTTTATTTGCATAGAGGTGTTTATAGTATTCTCTGATGGTAGTTTGTATTTCTGTGGGGTCAGTAGTGATATCCCCTTTATCATATTTTATTGCATCTATTCAATTCTTCTCTCTTTTCTTCTTTATTAGTCTTGCTAGTGGTCTATCAATTTTGTTGATCTGTTCAAAAAACCAACTCCTGAATTCATTGATTTTTTGGAGGGTTTTTTGTGTCTCTATCTCCTTCAGTTCTGCTCTGATCTTATTTCTTGCCTTCTGCTAGCTTTTGAATGTGCTTGCTCTTGCTTCTCTAGTTCTTTTAATTGTGATGTTAGGGTGTCAATTTTAGATCTTTCCAGCTTTCTTTTGTGGGCATTTAGTGATATGAATTTCCCTCTACACACTGCTTTAAATGTGTCCCAGAGATTCTGGTATGTTGTAACTTTGTTCTCATTGGTTTCAAAGAACATCTTTATTTCTACCTTCATTTCGTTATGTACCCAGTAGTCATTCAGGAGCAGGTTGTTCAGTTTCCATGTAGTTGAGTGGTTTCTTAGTCCTGAGTTCTAGTTTGATTGCACTGTGGTCTGAGAGACAGTTTGTTATAATTTCTGTTCTTGTACATTTGCTGAGGAGTGCTTTACTTCCAACTATGTGGTCAATTTTGGAATAAGTGCAATGTGGTGCTGAGAAGACTGTATATTCTGTTGATTTGGGGTGGAGAGTTCTGTAGATGTCTATCAGGTCCGCTTGGTGCAGAGCAGAGTTCAATTCCTGGATATCCTTGTTAACTTTCTGTCTCGTTGATCTGTCTAATGTTGACAGTGGGGTATTAAAGTCTCCCATTATTATTGTATGGGAGTCCAAGTCTCTTTGTAAGTCTCTAAGGACATGCTTTATGAATCTGGGTGCTCCTGTATTGGGTGCGTATATTTTTAGAATAGTTACCTCTTCCTGGTGAATTGATCCCTTTACCATTATGTAATGGCCTTCTTTGTCTCTTTTGATCTTTGATGGTTTAGAGTCTGTTTTATCAGAGACTAGGATTTCAACCCCTGCTTTTTTTGTTTTCTATTTGCTTGGTAGATCTTCCTCCATCCCTTTATTTTGAGCCTATGTGTGTCTCTGCATGTGAGCTGGTTCTCCTGAATACAGCAAATTGATGGGTCTTGACTCTTTATCCAGTTTGCCAGTCTGTGTCTTTTAACTGGACCATTTAGTCCATTTACATTTAAGGTTAATATTGTTATGTGTGAACTTGATCCTGTCATTATGATATTAGCTGGTTATTTTGCTCATTAGTTGATTCAGTTTCTTCCTGACGTCGATGAACTTTACATTTTGGCATGTTTTTGCAATGGCTTGTACCTGTTGTTCCTTTCCATGTTTAGTGCTTCCTTCGGGAGCTCTTGTAGGGCAGGCCTGGTGGTGACAAAATCTCTCAGCATTTGCTTGTGTGTAAAGGATTTGATTTCTCCTTCACGTATGAAACTTTGTTTGGCTGGATATGAAATTCTGGGTTGAAAATTCTTTTCTTTAAGAATGTTGAATATTGGCCCCCACTCCCTTCTGGCTTGTAGAGTTTCTGCTGAGAGATCTGCTGTGAGTCTGATGGGCTTCCCTTTGTGGGTAACCCGACCTTTCTCTCTGGCTGCCCTTAACATTTTTTCCTTCATTCGAGCTTTGGTGAATCTGGCAATTATGTGTCTTAGAGTTGCTCTTTTCAAGGAGTATCTTTGTGGCATTCTCTGTATTTCCTGAATTTGAATGTTGGCCTGCTTTGCTAGGTTGGGGAAGTTCTCCTGGATGATATCCTGCAGAGTGTTTTCCAGCTTCGTTCCATTTTCCCTGTCACTTTCAGGCACACCAATCAGACGTAGATTTGGTCTTTTCACATAATCCCATATTTCTTGGAGGCTTTGTTCATTTGTTTTCACTCTTTTTTCTCTGCACTTCTCCTCTCGCTTCTTTTCATTCATTTGATCTTCAATTGCTGATACTGTTTCTTCCAGTTGATCGAATCAGTTACTGAAGCTTGTGCATTTGTCACATGGTTCTCATGTTGTGGTTTTCATCTCTATCAGTTCTTTTAAGGACTTCTTTACATTGGTTATTCTAGTTAGCCATTCGTCAAGTCTTTTTTCAAGGATTTTAGTTTCTTTGCACTGGTTACATAGTTCCTCCTTTAGCTCTGAGAAGTTTGATCAACTGAAGCCTTCTTCTCTCAACTCGTCAAAGTCATTCTCTGACCAGATTTGTTCCATTGCTGGCGATGAGCTGCGTTCCTTTGGAGGGGGAGATGTGCTCTGATTTTTTGAATTTCCAGCTTTTCTGTACTGCTTTTTCCCCATCTTTGTGGTTTTGTGTGCCTTTGGTCTTCAATGATGATGACGTACTGATGGGGTTTTGGTGTGGGTGTCCTTTCTGTTTGTTAGTTTTCCTTCTAACAGTCAGGACCCTCAGCTGCAGGTCTGTTGCAATTTGCTTGAGGTCCACTCCAGACCATGTTTGCCTGGGTATCAGCAGCAGAGGCTGCAGAAGATAGAATATTGCTGAACAGCGAGTGTTGCTGTCTGATTCTTGCTTTGGAAGCTTCATCTCAGGGGTGTACCCAGCTGTGTGAGGTGTGAGGTGTCAGTCTGCACCTAGTGGGGGATGTCTCCCAGTTAGGCTACTCAGGGGTCAGGGACCCACTTGAGCAGGCAGTCTGTCCGTTCTGAGATCTCAACCTCCATGCTGAGGGAACCACTGCTCTCTTCAAAGCTGTCAGACAGGGACATTTACCTCTGCCGAGGTTTCTACTGCTTTTTGTTTAGCTACTCCCTGTCCCCAGAGGTGGAGTCTACAGAGGCAGGCAGGCCTCCTTGAGCTGCGGTGGGCTCCACCCAATTCGATCTTCCTGGGGGCTTTGTTTACCTACTTAAGCCTCAGCAATGGCGGTTGCCCCTCCCCCAGCCTTGCTGCTGCCTTGTAGTTAGATCTCAGATTGCTGTGCTAGCAATGAGGGAGGCTCAATGGGCGTGGGACCCTCTGGGCCAGGTGTGGGATATAATCTTCTGGTGTGCCATTTGCTAAGACCCTTGGTAAAGTGCAATATTAGGGTGGGAGTTACCTGATTTTCCAGGTGTTGTGTGTCTCAATTTCCTTTGGCTAGGAAAAGGAATTCCCTTCCCCCTTGCACTTCCCTGGTGAGGCGATGCCTCCCCCTGCTTCAACTCTCGCTGGTTGGGCTGCACCCGCGGACCAGCACCAACTGTTCAATATGCCCCAGTGAGATGAACCCAGTACCTCAGTTGAAAATGCAGACATAACCCATCTTCTGTGTCACTCACGCTGGGAGCTGGAGGCTGGAGCTGTTCCTATTCGGCCATCTTAGGTGTGCCCCCCCCCCCAGCAAATTTCTTATTATTTGAGGTACAGTGTTATCTGCAAGCATGTGGCATAGAGGAGGGGCCTCAAAGTACATTTTAAAAGTACTAAAAGAGTGTAAGTAACTTGTTTGTAACATAAAGGATAAATGTTTGAGGGGATAGATACCCACTACCATAATAATTATGCATTGCATGCCTGTATCAAAATATCTTCTGCACCCCATAAATGCATACACCTACTAAGTACCCACAAAAATTAAACATTTTTAAAAAACATTGTCCTGAATAAATATATATTTATTCAATGTTTATTAAAATTAATGTAAATATGTCAATGTTAATGAAGTACTCACTAGAGATGCATACTGGAACATGTCTAATTGTTTAGA
Organism: Theropithecus gelada; assembly: GCF_003255815.1. Classification (NCBI taxonomy): domain Eukaryota; kingdom Metazoa; phylum Chordata; class Mammalia; order Primates; family Cercopithecidae; genus Theropithecus; species Theropithecus gelada. The sequence goes on along the minus strand of NC_037683.1, from coordinate 63,135,414 downwards.
GATATGATATATAATGAAGATACAATATAAGCATGATTGTCTGCAGATACTTTTAAGGAAGAGACAGTGCTGAATTGACTCCTCTGGTTGGGAGCAAACTCCCTCAAAATAATGCTTTTACATAAATAAGGTTCATTGTAATTTTCATTTATGACATTATAAATTAGAATTAAATAATAATTCTTTTAAACACAGAATAAAATGTAGAACATGATAGAATGACATTTTTAAGTACAAGAGTAAAGCAAAGCTAAGAAAATGATTAGAATATGGGACATGTGAAACTGTGAAACCCACAGGGACGGCTTGTCATCTAACTCCTCTTTCTCTCCCATACAAGGTAAGACCACAAGTAACCATCTGTTATGCACAGGCTCCAGTTCTAGTCCCTGGGTGTTCAGCATCCAGTTTGAACCACAGATGAGGACAGTGAGCATCTGAGAAGAGCTTTACACACAGGGTCCAGTGGTTCATATAGTTTCCTATTTCATGGCCAAGTTGATTGGCATCAAGTATTTCCTGAAAGAACTTCTTACAATAATGTATCTGTGCTAGGGACTACTACAGAGGAGGAGGAGGGATGGGGTTATGAGCTGAAAAACTACCTAACAGGTAGTATGCTGACTACCTGGTGGCAGGATCATCCATAATCCCAACCTCAGCATCATGCAATATACCCATGTAACAAACTTGCACTTGTACCCCTGAGTCTAAAATAAAAGTGGAAATTATTTAAAATAATAACAATGTATCTGTAGAAAATGAAGAGAAGCTGACAGTACATTTGCGCTTGGTTCTCTCAGTTGTTCTCAGAATTTATTTTTCCTCTTGAGTTCTTTGTAAAGAGCCTCAGGAATGTAGAATTTTTTTAACTTTCTGGTTGGGGCAACCTCCTGCAGTATAGCTCCAGTGAGTACTGAAATGTTCATTTGAAGTGAAGGGAGAAACCGTGTTCCAGTACTACTTGAAATCCCTCGGTGGGGTTGCAAATCCGTTTGTCTTGTTCTAATCTGTGCTTGCTCTAAGATCCACAGTCTGAATGGCCCAGGCTTCCTGGAGCTTGAATTGCGAAACATGGCTTTATGTCTTTTCTCTTGTAAAGAGCTCATAGATTTCTTTGGATGACTGAAAGAAGCGAGATATGCTTGTATTCACAGTGCTTTAGGAGGCTGAGGTGGGAGGATCGCTGGTACCCAGGCGTTCATGGTTCCAGTAAGCTATGATAGTGCCACTGCACTCCAGGCTGGGTAACAGAATGAGAAGAGACGCTGTCTCAAAAAAACAAAAACAAAAACAAAAAAACCAGATGGACCGTCCTGTTTTAAAATTCTTTGCCATAAGTCCGTATTTGAAAGGCAAGTGATGTTCAGGGAAATACAGTAACCTATTCTTGCTTAGCAACATTCTTTGCTTTTTAGCAATCAGAGATAAAGCCTGGGGTGCCATGAGCCTTATATAAGTGCAATTGTCCTTAAAAACCCAGAAGTGTTAAATACACATGATCAGATTTTCTTGAAACAGTTTACTGACACCAGGTATAAGTCTGGCTATGTCACCAGAAGGTTCTTTTGCTTAGTGAAGAGATGACAAGAATAGAGGTAAAAGAGTGATAAATCAAATGCCTCCCCCTTTTTAAAAGGTTTAAATGAGAAGGGGGATGGGGAAATAAGAAGCCAACAAGTTGTTTGACCCTAGAGAAAAAACTTTTAATTTTTCATGTCAGTTCACCTCTTCTCAGGTCGTTAAATGATGACAGCTGAAACTGTAACATCAGGATTTTAAGAAGTGGAAGTTTAGATGGTGTATTATGTGTTAATGAGAGACAAATAAAGTATGTATCAAGTCTATACTAATCTCTTAAGTGAATTAAAGTCTGAATAATTCACACATAATAGCTTGTAATTGAGATTATTTCTATTTTTGAGAGAAGGAATTAAATCAAAATTAATGTGACTGGCCTGGAGTAAAGTGCTGATTAAGCAAATAAGGAACTTTTGATGAAAATTTGAATTAGAAAAAAAATATATATATATATATACACACTCTCTATATATATATTTTCTCTCTATATATATATATATACTCTCTATATATATTTTTTTCTCTCTATATATATATCTATAGCCCAGGCTGGAATGCAATGGCACAATCTCGGCTCACTGCAACCTCTTCTTCCTGGGTTCCAGTGATTCTCCTGCCTCAGTCTCCCGAGCAGCTGGGATTACAAGTGCCCGCTACCATGTCCTGCTAATTTTTGTGGTTTTGGTAGAGATGGGGTCTCACCATGTTGGCCAGGGTGATCTTGAACTCCTGACCTCACATGATCCGCCTGCCTCAACCTCCCAAAGTGCTGGGATTACAGGCATGAGCTACCACACCTGGCCCATTTTTTTATTTTTTTTTCTTCAGCTTTTATTTTAAGTTTGGGGTACATGTGTAGGATATGCAAGTTTGTTACAAAGGTAAACATGTGCCATGGTGACTTGCTGCACAGATCAACCCATCACCTAGGTACTGAGCCCAGCATTCATTAGCTATTCTTTCTGGTGCTCTCCCTCCCCACAGTCTCCCCAGGCCTCAGTGTGTGTTGTTACCCACCATGTATACATGTGTTCTTATCGTTCAGCTCCCGCTTATAAGTGAGACTGATTTTCTGTTCCCGCATTAGTTTGCTGAGGATAATGGTTTTCAGCTCCATCCATGTCCCTGCAAGGGGCATGAGCTTCTTTTTTATGGCTACATAGTATTCCATGGTATATATGGACCACGTTTTCTTTATCCAGTTAATCATTAATGGCCATTTGGGTTGATTCCATGTCTTTGCTATTGTGAATAGTGCTACAAGAAATATACGTGTGCATATTACATGTTTATATTAAAATATATTCTAATACTTATATTTTGTTCTTTCATACTTCACCCAGTTTCTGAGTTCATAATTGATATAGTTCTGAACTGCCTAAACACAGAACTGTAACTATTTTATGGTTTATATTGGGAGGATATCTTTATTTAAATCCTCTCCTATCATTTGTCTACAGCTTTCCTCAGACATCGTTTTGGACTGAAATTTCTAATGTTTGTTTTCATCCCCAGAGGTGAATTTTACTTTGTTTAAATGTGAAAGAAATCCCTCAGCTGTTTTGTATTAACGACCTGTTAAAAAAATGAAGGAAAATATTTTTTACTGCTTAATTCTCAGACAGGGATTTTGTGCCCAAATAAATGCCTTGGATGAAGAAATTCACACTTGGCAGGAATTAAATCCTTGTGGTGGAATAGTCACTTAGCTACTTATGTAAAATTTATATTCAAATTTCATAAACTTGAACTTTCAAAAATATAAGCTTCTCTGCACTGAAGTTCTTTCACATTGCATTTTACTGATGAGCATGGTTTTCTTGGAAATGTTCCAATGTGTGTCTACCTATGTTTTTCTAGAAGTAGATTTACCAGAATTGAGAAATAGTTTATAAACTGATATAATAACAACAAGGCACAGTCAACCCTCAGGCCAATTCCCCTCTCAGCTTTCCGGATCTTTAGCTTAGTATTAGTATACTATGTATCTTGAGCACATCATGTTCCTTTTCTTATTGTTTGATAGACTTAGGAGTTAGTCATGCCTAAATTCCAATCCCTGGTTCACTTTTCTGTGTATGTGGCTTTAAGCCTCCTCAGCTTTCTCTGCCTCAGTTTTCTCATCTATTAAATAGGAATAATAAAATTTTGTAGAGTTGTTGGAAGATTAGAGATAATATATACAGAATACCTAACACTGGGCCAACTACCTATAGCAGGCACTGAATAAATAGTAGAGACTAGTGTTTCTATTATAATCCACAATTTGATAGTGTCTTTCAATAATGATCACTTTGCCATACTTAAGCATTACCACCTTAATATCCTATTTCAGCCAAATTAAAGAAGCTCTCAAAAAAGTAATATATTAAAGGGAAGATAGTTCAGAGGCATCCATAAATTACCTGCAAATCCATATTAGGCATTAGACAATTACAGGATATTCTTTGGAAATTATGACAAGTAGTTTTTCTTTGCTTTGCTTTTGTTTTGTTTTGCTTTTCCTAAATAGTAAGTATTTAAATCAACATTTTACATTCTATGCTAATATCCCCTGTTATTCAATGATGCCTGTAAAATTTGTGTAGGTATTTGCAGATTAAAATATCTGGGAAAAGGCTCATTTGGCGTTTTAACAGGGCTTTTGTACATTATTTCAGTTGGTGATCCTAACTTTATGCATAGGTATTCCTATATTCATTTGGCAGATAAGGAAACTAAGACCCTAAGAGAACAAGAGGTTTATGCAAGTGGAAGAACAAAATCTATATCCCAGATCTTCAGGCTCCTAATTCAGTTTTGTTTCCATTATTTCTTTCATGGATATAAGGTTAGGTAAAAAATAAAAAATAAAAAAAGAATGAGAAACAAATAGTGTTAAAGTCCCAATAGTTAACACCAGGGTTTACCTTTTAAAAGCAAAATCTCACCATTGAATCTCCTCTGTTTTAATACCTTCAGTGGTTCCCCTCTGTGTATTACAAAGTTCAAAATTAAAAGGTATTTCACTCATCTACTACAATTCCCCACATAAACCCTAAACCCCCCAAAACCAGAACTGTTTGAAAATTTGGGAGCACACCAAATCTTTTTGTGCCTCTATGCCTTTGCTTAGTTTCTTCTCCATATATCCTTGACCTCCTTTCAATAGCTATTATATTTTTACATCTATTATGTACTTAATTAATTTATCAAATGTCTACATAATGCTTACTGTGTCCTAGACACTGTCTGAAGTGATTCACAAATACTTACTCAGTTAATTCTCATAATTCCAGGAGACAAGTAATATCATCCCATTTTACCAAAGATAGAACTGAGGTATAGAGCCAAGATTCTAGAATGCAGAGGCTGTTTTTAAACTGGGTACTCTTAAGCACTGCACTGTGGTACATATGCAGCAGGAACTTCAAAATTGAAAAGCATACCATATTTTGCAAACACTGATGTCTAGATGGGATGCTACCAAAGACCTCCCAGTTGTAGAATTCAATTACCTTGTAAATTTACCATCAACTGGAACCTAGCTCTCATGTTGTTAAAGTCAGAAACCTGATATTTTTCAGCAATAGCACCAAGAACACATCCTTTTCTTGGGCGTGTACTCACAATGACTCAGCCCATGAGATGAATATTTCAAACTAGAATGCCAGTTGATTAATTTACAGCAAGGAATAGAACTGTCCATCACATGGACCAGAGTACCCACATCAGCATGGCCAGCACTCTCTGTTCTCAGCAGTCACGAAAATCCAGATCACTCTTGGTAAGTAGCTTGGTCAACCTGATACCATAATGAGGGGCGGTCCTTGGATGAGCTGAATGTTCATCGGTATCAGCAAGGTCAGCATGAGTCATCTATGTGGAGATTGCGGCAGTCTTGTCAATGGGACATGCAAGACTTGAAATTCATTGGCCTTTTGTCTGGGACATTGCTGGACTGGACACTGACAAACATGTGTCTTTGTCATGCTCCTTATTTCTATGGTTCCAATGCCTGGCCAGACATTCCTTTTCTATTTTTAATGCATAGTAATAGTCAGTCTGATTACAGTCAAGTCTTTAGGAATAGGAACCTTTCTATATTTTTAAGATAGTCTGTGTATCATTGTATTGTCAGATGACATTTTCCTTCTGGTAACATTCTCAAGACCTAATACAATTACTATACGCATTTCTTACATCAAATTATATGATTAATTTTCTTAATAACAAAGACCAAGTCATATTCATTCTTCTTTGTATTCTTCATAGTAATTTCATTGCCAAACACATAACAGAAGCTCTGTGGACGTTTATTGAACAAAAAAGTAAATTAGGAGGCATTAAAGCATTGTGATCATGAGTGTATGAGTTCTGAAGCCAGATAGCTTGGTTTCAAATGTCAGCTCTACAACTTAATAGTTGTGTCATTTTGGCAAGTTACTTAACCTTCCTAAGCTTCAGTTTTGTCATCTGTAAAGTGGATATGATGATGGTATTCAAAATGGTATTAATATTTTGAGAATATTAAATAAATTTATACATATTACAAACTTATAAATGTACCTGGAATTCTAAAAGTACTAGGTATTAGTATAATCATTCCCAGAGGATTTTGTAGTATATTTTTACTTTTTAAAAAAGTGTGACATATTTTGAAAAGAGTACAGTACTGTTTTTCATGACTTAAGTGTCAACATTGAATGTTTTATCAAAAGTTGATTGTTTTTATTCATAAGAATTCAGTAAAATGGAAACTCCCATGTATTGCTGGTGGGAGTATGTAATGGTACAACCTTTATGGAATGCATTTCAATATTTATGAAGAAACTTACAAAAGTTCATTCCCTTTAGTCTAGTAATTCTCTTCTAGAAATTTATCTGTTCAAAAAACACAGTCAGAAACTTTGATAAAACATAAGCACAAAGTTGGTTTATCATACTATCATTTATCAAACCCCAAAGTGGAAATTACTTAAATGACAAATAATGAAAGAATAATTATGCAAAAATTACATCATTTGTTAGAATATTATGTAGCTCTCAAAATGGTGTTTTTAAAGTTATTTAATACTGTGAGAAAATGCGTCCCAAAATATTTTAAATGGAAACAAAAACAGGCTACAAAATTGCATAAGTGATGTGATTTTTTTATTTATACTGGAAAGGACTAAATAAATCAAAATAATAGTGATTGTCTTTAGATGAGGCAACTAGCAGGGGACTTCTTTTTTTTCTTTTTGGTAATCTGTCTTTTCCAAAGCCTCCATAAAGAGTATATATTTTAGAAATAAAAATAATTTTTTTAAGAATTATGACTTTCCACATTCTTAGAATTATGATTTTAAGACATGTTGAATATTAATCCATTAATTCCAATTTATTTTCAAGATCTAAGTTTTTCAGTGAAATATATCTTCAGTTTTATATCAGAAATAAGAAAGGATTCATTGAATATCAGTTTTTTCAGAAAAGTTTGCACTAACAGTTATTTGATTAAATATGCACTACGCACTTATTTTGAAGATTTTTGAAGCAAGATAAATACTTAGTTTCAACCCTTATAGAGAACAATTTACATCTATAACTTCTTTAGATCTGCTCATTTGATTTTTAATAGTAACCCCTCTAAGAACATGCTTAGAAGAAAAGAGAGGCCCTTTTACTAGTATTTAGAGGAAAATTTTTATGAGAAAATATTTCTGATTTTGAGCCTTTCATAAGTAGTAATTTTTTTTTTCTTTTTGCAACCTAGGAGCTGTGAAGGAAGAAATATCCGATACAGAACATGCAGTAATGTGGTAAGTATAAGGTTCTGAGATTGTGATCATGTATTTTTGTTAGCACTGAATGGTGCTAAGCAGTTTTATATCCTGAGCAGAAAATCAACCAATTAGAATTTAACTGAAAGTTTTTATCTCATACTGTACTGATTATGCAGGACTAAAATGATATTTTTAATGTTCCTCAATATAAACTTCTAATCATTTGAGCAGCTTGAAACTAACTAGACTGTTTCAAAACAAGGACTCTGCATTTCCTCCCTACTTTCTGCCTTTTTGCATATAGATCTCACGAGGATGAGTAAGAGGGGTGATAAGAGGGAAACAAGTTGGGGTATCATGAAATAAATATTAGTAAATCAAACTCAGATTTGACAAACTCATTCATTTATTCAACAAATATTATTCAGTGCCAACTATGTATGAGGCACTACACTAGTACAAGAATAAATAACATATGGTCCCTGTTTTAAACATCTGTAGTATAGTAAGAGGTATAGAGAAAGAAGACAGATGTGCATTGCACATAACCACACTCTAGGACAAAATATGACAAAGCCATAGAGAATGAATAAAGTTCTTTGTGGGTTAAAAGAGAGAGAAATCCAAAGGGTCTTAAAGGAAAAGGTGATTTGAGATAGGGCTTGCAGGACTATGACTAGCCCATATTGGGTTTGAAGGGATGACAGCCAGTCCAATGGAGAGGACATAAGGAGCAACTTTGGAGGCAGGAATGTCTGAACACTCATTTCAGTAGAGTTGAGTATAGCAGTATAAAAGAGAATTGAAATATGTTTTTGAGGTTATACCATAAAAAGATTCGAATGTTAGTCTTCAAAGTTTATATTAGTTCAGTGAATAATGGGAGTCACTAGGGCAAGAGTATGGTGTTGCAGAGTTTCCCTTTTAGAAAGGTTAATTTTTTGGTGATACAAGGGTTGCACTGGAACAGGAAATGGATGAGGAGCAAGAAGTAATGAAGGCTTAAACCTTCATTAGTAGTCGCAGCTACTCAGGAGGCTGAGGCAGGAGGATCCCTTGAGCCCAGGAGTTCAAGATCATCCTGGGGAACATAGCAAAACCCTGTCTCTTAAAAACAAAAAGAAGAAGAAGAAGGAGCACTTAAACCCAGAGGAAATACTAAATAGATACAAGAGAGATCAAAATTAAGTTCACTCTGCAAGACTTGAAAAGAATTTGATATTAGAATGATAAGTTGAAGTGGGAATAAAGGAAACAAAGAGGCATAGCATATTTAGGGCTTTTGTACTTGCTGATTCCTTTGTTGAAAAAGCTCTTTCCTCAATATGATTGGCATTTTTATTATTCCACATTTCCCTTCTGCATTGCCCAGCAGAGAGTCTCTGTGAGGGCTCCACCCCTGCAGCAGACTTTTGCCTGAACATCCAGGCATTTTCATACATCCTCTGAAATCTAGGCAGAGGTTCCCAAACCTTAATTCTTCTGCACACCTGCAGGACTGCCACCACATGGAAGCTGCCAAGGCTTTGGGCTTGTACCCCCTAAAACAATGGCCTGAGCTGTACCTTGGCCACTTTTAGCTACAGCCGGAGTGGCTGGGACACAGGGCACCAAGTCCATCCAGAGGCTGCGTAGAGCAGGGGTCCCTGGACCTGGCCCAGGAAACCATTTTTCCCTTCTAGGCCTCTGGGCCTGAGATGGGAGGGGCTTCCAGGAAGGCCTCTGACATGCTCTGTAGACATTTTCCCCATTGTCTTGGTGATTAACATTCATCTCCTCATTACTTATGCAAATTTTTGCAGCAGGCTTGAATTTCTCCCAGAAAAAAATTTTTTTTCTATTGCATCATCAGGCTGCAAATTTTCCAAAGTTTTATGCTCTGCTTCCTCTTGAATGCTTTGTCACTTAGAAATTTCTTCTGACAGATACCCTAAATTGTCTCTCTCAAGTTCAAAGTTACACAGATCTCTAGGGAAGAGGCAAAATGTCCCCAGCCTCTTTGCTAAAGCATAAATAAGAGTCATCTTTGCTCTAGTTCCCAACAAGTTCCTCTTCTCCATCTGAGACCACCTCAACCTAGACTTTGTTGTCCATATCACTATCAGCATTTTGGTCAAAGCCATTCAACAAGACTGTAGGAAGTTCCAAACTTTCCCACATCTTCCTGTCTTCTGAGCCCTCCAAGTATCCACGAAGTTCCAAACTTTCCCACATTTTCCTGTCTTCTTCTTAGCCCTCCAAACTGTACCAGCCTCTGCCAGTAACCCAGTTCTAAAGTCACTTCCACATTTTCGAGTATCCTTATAGCAGCACCCCACTCCTGATACCAGTTTACTGTATTAGTCCATTCTTATGCTGCTTTAAGGACATACCCAAGATGGGGTAATTTGGAAAAAAGAGATTTAATTGACTCACAGTTCTTCAAGGGTGGGGAGGCCTTAGAAAACTTACAATCATGGCAGAAGGGGAAGCAAACACATCTTTCTTCATATGTGTCAGGAGAAAGAAGAATGAGCACTGAGTGAAGGGAGAAGCCCCTTATAAAATCATCAAATCTTGTGAGAACTTACTATCCTGAGAATAGCATGGGGGAAATTGCCCCCATGACTCAATTATCTCCACCTGGTTCTTCCCTTGACACATGGGGATTATGGGAAGTAAAATTTAAGATGAGATTTGGGTGGGGACACAGCCAAACCATATCAGACTCTGACCTCATATTACTTAAAATCCATAGCACTCCATGAGCCAAAATCTTTATAGCTTGTAGAATCAAACTGACACTGAATTTTTTAATGAGAATATAGCTTCTTCAAATAATTTTTCTTGCTTTTAGTAATGACAGAAGCAGCATTGCCAAGAAACACAAAAATAATTTTTTAAGAAAGAATCTTTTCATGATCACATCCCAGTTTTTCAAATTAGGAAGTTTAGAACAATTCAGTTAAATACTCTTTGTTAGATGCTTGATTTGGAAAAACTTGAGAGTCTCTTAGCTAAATCACCAGGGTCATCTTTAATCCCTGGACAACTTCCTTGGGGCACTTCTGAACTACTTCATCTCCAAAGATTCAGCCTCTTTTCCTATTTTTTGTAGAACTGCTACATATAACTTTTTGGGGGAGTTCGTATTCCCCAGGATAATCTGAGGAGTAGAAAACATCTCCCCAGGTTCCCTTTTTTTTTTTTTTCTGAAAAGTCAGCTCACAGACTTTTAAAAATTTATTGCCAACCACTCTATAAGTGGTTTATCAATACAAGAAAGTTAAAGTTCCCGTAATGTTTGCATAGTTCTCATAGTCATGGTACTTTCTTACATTCTGTGTAGCTGGTTCAAGGAGACTATTTTCATTCCTAAGGACAGAGTTTATCTAATCTTTCCCATTTTACAGTTGCCTGCTCTATTCTAAGGAAGCAGCAAGGTGCTCCCTCTCTGAAAGGAGAGACAAAGATGCTATTGGTAGACAATAGATGTGAGCTAGCAAACCAATCAAACAGGTCATTTAGGTCTCAGAGATTTCACCACAAGACTAACTGAAGGAGTCTCTCAAAAAGGTTTCCTTAGGTCATATCTTCACATTGAACCTCAAATTTGAACCCCTTGAACTTAATTAGGGATTTTAAAGTGACTTACAGTGTGTTTAGAGTACTTATAAACTGTTTCTTTTGCGCTATCCTTAAGGTTCATATGAGTTGGTGTTTAGGAGACAGTGACCATAATTAGCAACATAATAGGCCACGCTGCTTGTGGTAGCTGGTGGTGCTCTTAATTTCTTTATTAAATTATTTGTTGCTCACTACAACATTTTACTGTTTTTAAGACAACAATATGTATTAAGCTCAAGAATTGTTCTTGGTCCTGGTGTTCATTGTTAAATAAAACCAAGACCCAATTCTCCTGAAGTTTTCATTCTAATGGAGGAAAAGAGGTTACAAACAAGCATGCAAACAAATTATTTAAAAGGAAATATATGAGATAGCAGTTGATGCAATGCAGAGAATTAAGCTATTGGTAGCTAGTTCAGAGAGGAAGGTCAGAAAATCCACTTGAGGAGTAACACTTGAATAACAAGAAGGAAACAGCTGTATGAATACTTGACGAGCAGAAATCCAGAAAGAACAGCTAGTGCAAAGGCTGTGAAGTACGAGAGAACTTGGTGTGTCAAGGAAAGCATAAAGCCAATATACCTAAAGTCTAGTGTGCAAGAGAAAGAGTACTGAAAGATAAGAAAAAATCAAAACCAGAGGTAGGTGGGAGCTAGATCATGCAGGACACTGTAAAGTACTTACGTTATATTTTAAGTTCAAAAATTAGCTACTGGATGGCCAGGCACCATGGCTCACACCTGTAATCCCAGTGTTTTGGGGTTGAGGGACAAGGCAGAAGGGTCACTTGAAGTCAGGAGTTTGAGACTAGCCTGAGAAAAATAGCAAGACCTTGTTTCTACAAAACAAAAACAAAATATTAGCCTGGTGGTGTGCACCTGTTGTCCCAGCTACTGGGGAGGCTGAGACGGGAGGATTGCTTGAGCCCAGGAGTTTGAAGTTGCAGTGAGCCTTGTTTACATCACTGCACTTAAGCCTGGAAGATAGAACAAGACCCTATCTCTATTTAAAACAAACAAACAAACAAAAACAAAACAAAAACAAACAAACAAAAAAAAACAAGAACAAGAACAAGAAAAAGAAGAGGAAGAAGCTCCTGGATAGTTTTAAGCAGGGGAGAGTAGAACTGGACTTACAATGAAAAAGATAGGTTTGGCTGCAGGCTCAGCCTGGAGAATGGATGCAAAGCAGGGGGAAGGAGCAGAAATTCTAAGAGGGCGATCACTGCAGTAGTTCAGGTGGGTGCTAATGGTTGCGTGGACTAGAATGGCTCTGGTGGGAGCATTTGGGTATGTTCTAGAGATAGAAGGGCTTTTCCTAAGTTATGGTGCCTCATCCTCAATTTGACATGATTCACTCTTGTGATCTCCAGCATTGTTGTGTGGAACAGGAGGCAGAGAGAACAGAATAATCATGGCAAGTTTATAATTTCTTTGAGCCTCAGTTTCTACACTCAAACAGTGAGAGATTTGAAACGGATGACCTCAAAGGTCCCGTCCACCTCTGAAATTCTGTAATTCTTAGGGAGTATCATATCTGGACTATACTGGATTTGGATCTGAATGCAGATTAATGAAGATGTCTATGCTAGTTTAGTAATTGGCATGATTATAGTGAAAAGATTCATAGCCAGAGATAAAGTAGAGTCAGAGCAAAGAGAGTCAATGTGGAGAGTGGAAGCAAAGTTCTCATCCTTGCTGTACAATTGACCGTTCATCTTGACTAGTAATTCTGACTGAGGTTGTGAAAATTCATGGGATTCACAGAGTTGTTCATGTGGTTCTTAATGGTGGTCATAAGGTAAATTCCCATTTGGTCTTTATGTCCATTTTTCTCATAAGGCCTTTGTATATCACAAAGTCAGGAAACATTTGCTGCTTTATGTCAAGGATCAAATGGAACATATGGAAGAAACAATAACTCTGCTACAGGTCTTCCTTGGGCAGAATTTGAAAGAAACTGTTGAAACAACATTCAGACCAGAAAAATACCCCTGAAATCTAGACAGATGCTCTAGAAAATAGTAACAACTGCAGGAGCTGATCAGTGAGCCTGCACGCTGGACTCTTTCCAGCCAAGAGGCACTCTGAGATGGGAAGTAGGCTACTAAACTTTGCCATAATCTAGTCCTTATTATTCTAGCAGTTGAAAATAAGGCATGATGCTACTTGCCAGGGCCATTTATTTATTTGCATATTCACTTATTCATTCTCTTGATCAATCAGTTTTAAAACAGCATTTATTGAATACCCAACTCCTGTTCTGCACTAGGGATATTAGGAGTTGCCACCATCAATAAAGAGGTAGGCAGGCTGTCCTTGGGGAATGTCAGAGGCTACTAGAAAAGACAAATACACAAACACAAAACTAAATGAAGTATGATGCACGCTATCAGTATGGAGGTAAGAACAAAGTGCTAAGTCATGGAAGGACCATGTCTCTTTCACCCCTGTATACTCAGCATCTGGCATTCAGTGTCTGACACCATGCCTCTTGCACTATGAACTGGGAAATGCAGAAAACTCACAGAACTGCCTTAGGACATTTTAAATATTTATGGGAAACATATCAAGACTTAACATATGTTGAACATTCTTTGAACTATTTGATCATGCTGTATTCCTTTCTATGACATCTTATCTTCGTAAAGTTGGGTTTGCTTTGATAAAAAGCAAGCACTGTGAGAAAAACAACATGGAATAGGAAACAAAAATGAGGATTGTCCAATCTGATTCCAGGCTTTGGGAAGTAGTACAGGCACACACATCCCATTAGTAAATAAACGTTATTTATGAATGAAGTAAAATAGTACCTTTCTCTCAAGTTACATGCATTGTTTTTTCAAATGGCTATTAAGTCATTAGGACACAAATATATATTAAGTTGCTTGGACCTAACTGCTTAATAAATGGGATTGTTTGGTATTCCTGTTGGCCTAGGAATACCACAAAAAAAATGCCCAGACATTAATGGTGCTGTAAACAGAAATTAAGGGCCTCTGATCCAACTCACTGTAGTCATTCAACACGTAGGATGAATGAAAAAATGCATGACATTCTAAATAAGGTGACAGTTGAGCTGAGCTTTAAAAGATGGGAGGGATTTTTTTCAGGCTGCAATGAGAGAGAGAAAGAGAGAGAGACAGAGTTAGTTTTCTGAAAAATGGAAGTAGAGTCAACAATATCCACTGGGATTTACTAGGTCTCAGGTACTTTTTCTAGGCGCTGGGGTGTAATATTAACAGAGAAAGATAATGCCCCTGTTCTTATGAAGCTTATATTATAGTGCAAGAAGGCAGATGATAAATAAAGTTTTAAAAGATGACAGTTACATATAGTGAAGGTTATGCTACACTTGATCTTAGCCAAAAGGCCGAGAAGCAATAGTGAATGATTATGAAAGAAATAAAGCAGAGTAATGGGATAGAGAGTGACACAGGGGTGGAAGGTTGCTCTACATGAGGTGGTCAGGAAATTCTCCCTGAGGTGACATTTAAACATCCTTAGTATGTGTGGAAGGTGAGGCATGAAGGAGCCCAGCTTATCTGGGGGCCTGTGGGTCATTTTATCAGGTGCAGTACAAAGTATATTGTGGGGAAAGAAGTGGGATATTTATCTGTGCTAAAGAGTCTGAACTTAGCCCCAGATGTTATTTCATAAGGGACATTCTTAGCCCCTCACTCAGGGTGATGAGCTTTGGAAGAGCAGAAGGCTGAAAGAAAACTTGAGGGCTCTATCTACCCCTTCTGTGCATTTCTCTTCTCCCAGGCCCGGTCTGCCAATCTCAGGTGTAATATATCCAAGGCAGGAGAGGGATTTCTTAACCTCAAGTAGGAAGACTCTTAAATGAGAAAGAAATTCTAATTGCTAGAATGTTGGATTCTTCCTAATAAATGTGCCAAATCCCCCACCTACTAGAGAGGGCCTCCAAGGACCTGGCTGCTGCTTCACCCTGCCGCAGACGCACTCTTTCCAGTAGTGGACCAAAGAAATGCACTTCTCCCCAGACCCATCCATGCTTCAATCTTCCCTGACCTATCCAGCTGAGAAACAGAAATTTCCCTCATACTATGTAACCTCCCCTGAGATAAACATTGCTCTCATGTTAAAGTCAGATAGGACGTGTCTTTTCCAAGTCACTTGATGAAGGCTTGATTTGTATGCTGATATAACAAAATTGGGAGCAGGTTCTCCTGTCTTTCAGAGTCTACATGCATTCTGCATTTGGACAATCTCTAAAAGGCTATTACGATGTATGAGTGGCCAGGCGCAGTGGCTCATGCCTGTAATCCCGGCACTTTGGGAGGCCGAGGCTGGTGGATCACCTGAGGTCAGGAGTTTAAGACCAGCCTGGTCAAGATGGTGAAATACTGTCTCTACTAAAAATATAAAAATTATCTAGGCATTGTGGTGGGCACCTGCAATCCCAGCTACTCAGGAGGCTGAAGCAGGAGAATCACTTGAAATCAGGAGGTAGAGCTCGCAGTGAGCTGAGATCTTGTAATTGCACTCCAGACTGGGCAACAAGAGCAAAACTCTATCTCAAAAAAAAAAAAAAAAAAGATGTTTGGGTGGGAGGAGTGTGGAGAGTAATTTAAAGGATATATTTTTCACTTTTCAATCCCATGGATAATGAAGACTTAAAGCAGTGTTATATAGCAGAAAGAACATGGACTCTCCTGAGTCCTGAGCTGCCACTTACTAGTTATGTGCTTTCGAACAAATTTGTTAACCTCTCTCAATCTCAGTTTTCTTACCTATAAAAATATCCTTCTAATATATGTACAGAGAATGTTAACACAATGTTAATGGTAATTTTAAAATTGGAAACAAATGGAGGATGGCTGGTTCAATAAGATATGTTCATAGCATGGAATGCTATACAGTCATTAAAAAGATTAAGGTGGATCTATTTGTACAAACCTGTGAGTTCTCCCAAACTATCTTGTTAAGAGCTTAAAAAAGCAAATTGTGGAGTAATAACCTATAATATGATCTCAGTTTTTAAAAATCCCCAGACTGAAATGTGTCTGGTTGTGTGGCACCATCCCAAGGCATTGAAGGACACACATCCAACTGATCACCTAATACAGAGCAGGGAGGGACTGAATAAGTTAGGGGGACTTTCATTTTTTATTCTATATGCTTTCATAGTGTTTTAATTTTTTATAATCAACACATATTCCTATATTTATAGTATAATTTTAAAGAAAATACAAAACAAAAGAAGATGAGGTCGAGCAAAAATATTTTATATATAATTGAATTTTTATTTGTTTTTGAAACAAAGAAAAAAATACCACCTCCCAGAGTTCTGCTGAGGATTAAGTGAGAAAATATCTAAAATGCACTCAGCCTGGTACCTGACTCAGTTGTGTTGGCTTTACTCTTCCTTATTACCTGTTGTGGTTTGAATTATGTCCTCACCCCATTACGTGTTGGAATCCTAAACCCCCATACCTCAAAATATGACTGTATTTGGAGTTGTGGTCTTTAAATGTGTAAATAAGGTCATTAAGGTAGACCCTAAATCAATATGACTGGTGATCTTTAAAGAAGATATTAGGATGCAGACACACAGAGAGAAGACATGTGAAGACTCAGAAGAAGGCTGCCTTCCACAAGCCAAGGAGAGAGCCCTCAGTAGAAACCAACCTTGCAGACCCCTGATGTTGACCTTTTAGACTCCAGAATTGTCTAAAAATAAATTTCAGTTGTTTAGCTTACCCAGTCTGTGGTATTTTCTTATGGCAACCCTAGTCAACTAGTATACTACCTTTCTTGAACTTCCTCCTCTCTTCTGACAAAGTACTCTTTCTGAAAGACTACATTCTTTTTTAAAAAGTGAAAATTAGATCACTTTGAAATTCCAAAGATCAGCCTTATTCTATGAAATTCCAAAGATCAGCCTTATTCTATGGCATCATAGGTAATTTCTCCTGATTGTTTTGCCAAATGACAAGTTCCAGGTATTCTGGAAAGAGAATGTTAGACCTCATTTCTGGCAGAACTGTAGGCTTATAATGGCCCTTCTTTTGGATGAACTCTAGAAAAACAGACTTTCTATACAATGCCCAGTTATTAGACTGGACAGTCAGGTCTCTGGCAACTATCATGGCTTGGCTGTTCCTTGGCCCAATACTTGATTGGAATTGCTGTATATTCTCAGAATTATATCCCAGTGGACAAATCAGTATCCACCAAAAGAAGTCTAACTTACTGTAAAGCCAGGATGAATGTAGGATGGTGACTAAACTCATTACAGGACATTGTGGTTTGTGTGTTTCTCCTTTTTGGAGTTGAGAAGAACTGCTGTTGCTAGAACAAAAGGATGTTCTTTAGGCAACACATCTGCAAAAAATCCTGATTTCTCTGATTTGACCCACAGCTTTTTTTTTTTTTAATGCTAAAATTAAATAACAAAGGGAAACAATGTTTCTGAAAAGAGAAATGATGAGTGACTTTGATCGTTTCTCTGAGGGCAGAGTCCCTATCCAACCTGTGATAACATCAAGGCTAAATGAGCTTTCAGTATCTTGCAAATAAATTAATCTCTAAATGCAATTGTACAGCATGCCATGTGGACAACTGGAGGTTGACTTTGGTTCAAAACACATCATTTCTTTTTCCCTAGTTAAACACTGAGCATTTAGAGTAATGGTTGAAAATATTTGCAGCAATTATTCTGGGGAAAAAAAAAAACCCTCATATTTTATGACTAACTGTTTTATCATTTGTGGCATAAAGAAATAAACATTTTTTAAATGATTCACAGATTCCTTCATTTGGTGGATCTGGTGGCTGTAGATCTCCCTGCAGTGCTTGCTGCCAGGCAGCTGGCCAAGTTCACTGGGTGCTCCCCAGCCCCAGTAGGTTAGGCCTTCTGCTTTTCCTCTCCCCTCGGCCTTCTTCTGACTGCGGCACACATTTCTTTTTTAATGCTTTTTCTGACATGTCTTTATTTTACTCCTCCTTATTCTCTCTCCTTTCCCTTCTCCTTAATGTGTTCTCAATTTCTTATCCTCTGCTTCAACTCTGACTCTCTGGGGAGGGTTCTGGTGTGAACACTAGTTAGAGGAACGAACACAGGCTTGGGGGCTCTGTTACTTACTAACTTTGTGGTTTGGGGAAGCTCTTCAGCTTCTCGTAGACTCAGTTTCCTCAGTCTTAAAGTGGAAATAATAGTAATGCTCAGTTACAGTATTCCTTTATAGGAATCAGTGCAATAATGGAAATACATGGGAAATACTCAATAAATTTTAGCTCTTTCTTCCACGTTACCTCGGTAAAAGCTAAGTGAGTGACACTCTCACAAGAGACAGGGCCTAGTAAAACCACAGCCCACAGTATCACATCAGCATTAAACATTTCCTTCCAAAAAAGTTAAATTCCTTGGCTAAGGACAATTTCACTCTTGTTCATAACTCAAGGTGATATTTTAAAAACTCCAAATTGTGAGGGAACACATAAAAAGGAATATATTAGTAAAACCGATTTCTGCTTGATGGCATCTTTCTGGTATACTTAAAGGGCCATAGGAGACATTGTCCCCTAAATTGATCATAGTTTTTTTTTTTCAGCCAGCATCATCCATAGAGACTGCCAGAGTGGGGGTTAGCAATAGTTGTAAATGACTTTGAGTGATATGAGCTGGCATTCCTGGTCTGAAGAGTCACATCTTCCAGCTCATTTGCGTGATGCTGACTGACAAGCAATCAGCTATATTATTGTCTTGTGGATTGATGGCTAATGCCAAGCATCTACTTTCCTTGACTCTTAGTATGAATAGGAATGCCTACTTGGCCAACCCAGAATTTCCTTCAATATTGCCATGATCAGTTGTTATATTGAGACCCTCTCAGCTAGCGCTAACTCCTATTATTAATGATATAGTAATGACTAAATGTATGTTTAAAGAAAAGAAAAATCATTCAACAGCTCAACTTTCAACTGATGAAGAGAATTAAGAATGAGACCATCATTTTCCACAGGGTTGAAAATTATTAGATTGAGAAAAGCTGATGTGAGTCCCCTGTCCCGGCTAGCTGCATGAGCTTAGGCAGACAGCTTTCGTCTCTGTCTGCCACAATCCCCCTTATTGAAAATGACAGATCAAGACTGATTACATACCTCAAAGAGATCCTGGCCAAGTTATAGACTCATAGAATACTAGAATTAGAGAAGAATTAGTATATTTGGGTTGTCTGCCCCGTGCCAGGCATGGTACCTTATGACCTTTTGCCCCAAACTCATTCAATTCTCACAACTGCCTTGAAAAATGGGCATTACCTTCATTGTACAGATAAGGAAATTGGAATATTTAAAGACATGAAATGCCTTATTTAGGCTACACAGCTAAGGAGTGGTCCTGTCAGGTTTGTAAATGCCGAAGCACATGCTCATTTCACCATAACACCAGGAGGTATATGGATGATCTGGACTAATTCTCATTTAGTGAACAGCAAAACTGAGATACCAAAAGTTTAAGCCTCAAGCATTTTTACAACATATGCTCTTTTTTTAAGAAAAGATATATTCAAACAAGTCTACTATAGCAATTATAATTCTTCAAGGCTAGAAGTATATGAACTGCTGAGAATTTTAAGTGTGCGAATTAAATACAGCAGAAAAAGTAAATCCAGGAATCCTTGCTGAAGACATCTCTAATTCCCTCTCCTTTGAACGAAGCTGCCTGTCAAGAGGATATAAATTTATTAAGTTAATACTCCTCAGAATTTGCTTTCTCAAGTCCTAGTTTCTGAATTTCATAAAAAGAATGCTGGCCTCTAGTGAATCAAATAGAAGCTTGAAGCAGGGATTTGAGAATGATTTAGAAAGAAATTACTACTGCAGTTCATCCCTTGGCAAGGCCCTACGGAATGAAACCAAATAAGCTGCCATGCCTAGGCTGCTAACATGCAAATACTTGCCTGTGCTCAGCCTGGTTTATATGAGCCTAGAAATGATAAGCAGCATCAAATCTTCTGATTAACACCAAGATGTGCTGAAACTCAAGCAACATGAACTTGCAGGTTTTTCCCTCCAAGACATCACTTTGTGCTGGGTACTATAAGCAAGGACCATTATTGAATTAGTTAACAAGTGTTTGTACTATCATTCTAGAAATCTTGTCCTTCCTATGTTTTCTTTTGCATTTTAAACATTCCCTTCCTTTTAAGAGGAAATTGTGAAACTTAAAGAGGTTATCTTTGAGTTTTGGCTATATTTTTCTTTATAATCTTGCTATGAGCAGTAACTACGTATGGCTGTTGGAGAGTGTTTAGTTTGGGTTTCAACTCAGTTAAGAGTTTTGAGTGAAATATGGTCATCACAGTGGGAAGGCTAAAGAGGCATTATTATTTTCATTATTGTTATTTTTTAGAGACAGGGTCTCGCTCTGTCTCCCAGGCTGGGTTGCACGGGTACAGTCATAGCTCAATATAACCTCAAACTCCTGGACTGAAGTGATGCTCTCACTAAAAAGCATTATTAGGTTCCTTTTCTTTTGAATCTTCACTGAGCAAATACACTTTATAGCTCTTTAACACGCGTATCCAACAACGTACCAACATCCCTTTCCTAAGCAGCATATTTGTTACCAAAAAACTCCTTTCTTCCCCAAATAGAAATGTTTAAAAGAAATATATCACTGTTTTACATTGTGTAATTTATAACTTCCTATTTTTTCTCCCATTAAAATATGACTAGGATTTATTTACTTTGAATTGTTATAGATATTGGAAGTAATTTAGGCAAAACTCTCAATTCTTATAGAACAGTATTTTGAAAAAACTATTTTCAAGCTACTTTTTATATTTGACTACATGACTGGGCAATGAAGACAAGCAGCCAGATTTCTAGGCACACCACCCCTGTTTCATTCAAAACAACTCTGCTTTTAATTGCTGTATTTATCAGCATCCTATGTGGATTTCTTTGGAAGAAAAATAATTATGCAACAACAAAAATAAAGTTTGAAAACACCTGCTTTATGATATCCCATGAGGTCTTCTAAATTTTGCATGGCTATTTCTAGGTAAGAAATTCTCCAACAAATGTCTATTTTGTACACTTCTAATTGCCAAGAAGATGTTTCTTACGCAAAATGATGTGTACTTTCTTATTACCATTTAATTTAGTATAACAGATGGTTTTTGACTATGTGCAAAGCATGGCTCTAGGAAAATCTATGTAAATTAGAAAATCTATGTAAGATTTTGTACTCTCAAATGTTTTAAAATCGGAGGAAGGATGAGAATAAAGACAAAAATATAGATAGGATTTGATGCAGAATAAGTTACAAAACTATAACAGAAGAGCTCAGAGGACTTCTATGCAATCTATTAATATCTATTAATCCTCCCCTTTCCAAGCAAGCAACAATCACAGATTAAATATAAAATGATAAAACCAGTGGCATAGCCAGGTTCAAAACCAACAGAAAAAGTCCAAGGACCAAAAATGGAACATAAATGCAAGAGGGTGAATGGCGCTGATTTCATAGGCTTTTTGGCTCCAAGACTGGAATAAAGCAAAGATTGGCAGTAGCTTGACTCCAGTAGGATACCAGGGTTGGATTTCCTTCACAGAAGAAGCGGGACCTAAGCCAGGTAGAAAACTTGATGTCAGGAGTTTCAAGGAGGCTCTCTGTTGTGAAGAGAGGCTGCATATCAAAAAAAAAAAAAAAGAGAGAGAGAGAGAGAGAGAGTTGCCAGTTACCTAGGATGAGAGCTTTATCTGAAATTGTGGGTCTAAGAGAGGCTGGTTGATGGACATAGATACCATATCATGAACTGAAACTCTACCAAGCCATACTTTTCCTCTGAGTCTAGACTTGCAATTTCTTCATTATGGATTAAAACCCAAAATTTTAGTACAGTATCTGATTCTGGACCAGGGGCCATGTGAACCATATGGAGATAATCATAAAACCATTGGAACAGGCAAGGACAGAGAGAACAAAAGGAAAACAAACAGCTTTTCACTAAAAATGAGCCTGCAAATAAAAATTCCAAATCATAGGAAAAATATGTATATAATACCAAGAAAGACAACAAAATTAACCTTCACACCAGATAGAATTCTGCAAAACAGTTTGACAAATAACTTTAAAATTAATAAAGTCAGTCCTCTTTATTCATGGATCCTTGCCATTGTGAATTTGTCTACTCACTAACATTTACTTGTAACCCCCTAAATCAATACTTACGGTGCTTTTGTGGTCATTCATGGGCATGTGAAGAAAAGCGAAATCTTTGAGTCACTGAATGAGCATGTTTTCATCTGTGGTTGAACAAGGGACACTCTGCCTTCCTGTTTGAGCTCTCATACTGTAAACAAGTGTCCTTTTGGCAGTCTATTTAGTGTCAAGTTTTTCACGTTTATTTTTGCGCTTTTTTGGTGATTTCATTGTTTAAAATGGCCCCCAAGCATATGCTGAAGCGCTGTCTAGTGTTTGTAAGCTCAAGAAAGCTGTGATGCGCCTTATGGAGAAAATGTGTGTTAGATAAGCTTCCTTCAGGCCTGAATTACAGGGCTGTTGGATGTGAGTTTCATGTTAATGAATCAACAGTCTCTATAAGGAGTGTTTAAAAAGAAACATACATTAAATAAGGCTATCTACAGATCAGTTGGTTAAAATGTTGTGACCAGAGACATGAAGGAACTGTATTTCTCCCTAAGTGCAATGGTTCATTATTTGCTAATTCAGCATTTATGGTGATTTTCTAGAACGAAAGTGACACAAATAATGAGTACTGACTTTATGTTGAAAACAAAACATATTGAGAAATAACAACTCTTAAAAATAAAGAATAAATTAGGGAGTAAAGACAGAAATAAAGTATTAAATAGATGGATGAAGAAAATAAATTATTAGAAATTTGCAATTCAAAAATCTAGTAATTGAAATAAAAATTTATCCACAGATAGGATAAATTCCAAACAAGACACAGAATCAGTGAAAATTTGAATATAGGAGTTAGAAACTTTACCCAAAATACAGCCCAAAATTCCAAAATATATAATACAAAAGAGCCCTTAAGAGATACAGAGAGTGAATAAAAGTCTCCAATATACATCAAATAGGAGTGTTAAAGGAGAAGGGGCGAAATTCCATTTAGAGTATTCCAGAAAGGAAAAAAATAGTTATCAGACTAAAATTGCAATGACAGTGCTGAACAGGAAAAATAAAAATACATAACCAGACATATCATAATCCAGCATCAGAAGGAGATTCCAACTTTAGGATAAGAGGGAATAGTAAAAGCTACCAGAGAAAAGACAGAGTACCCACAAAAGAATGAAACTTAGACTAAAGCCTGAAACTTCTCAGTCATAATGGAGTCTAAAAGATGAGTTAGTATCTTCAAAATATGAATGGAATATAACTGTCAGTGTAGAATTTTGTGCTCTCAACTATCAATGAAGAGTGTAAGCAAAATACAAACATGTCCTGATCTACAAAGATGAGCATTTACTACACATTGTCTTTCACTAACATAATTACTACAGGCTATATTTGAGGAAGAAAAATATAGGAAAGTTGGGCAAAAAGGAAAACAATCATGATCCCCAAAGGGATATGTGAGTGGGTATATGTATGTATGTATGCATGTTACATGGCGTCTCTTCAATAATATTTCCGGTGTTCTTGTCCTAATGAGTATCTGGGACTACTGAACTTCCCCAACACTTTGAAGTTAGACATGACCACATACGTTGCTTTGGTCACTGAAATGTGGGTTTAAATGAGCTATGTTACTTTCTGGAGGAAGCAATCAAGGGATACTGTGACAGTTCCCAAGTTCTGTCTTTCTTGCTGTAGTGACCAACAAGTCTATGTGCCCTAAAATCTTGCTTCTCAAAAAGTAGTTTGGGCCGGGTGCAGTGGCTCACGCCTGTAATCCCAGCACTTTGGGAGGCGAAGGCGGGTGGATCATGAGGTCAGGAGATCGAGACCATCCTGGTTAACACGGTGAAACCCTGTCTGTACTAAAAATTACCAAAAATTAGCCGGGCGTGGCGGCAGGCGCCTGTAGTCCCAGCTACTCGGGAGTTTGGGGTCCAGCAGCATCAATATCAGCCTGCTTCCTATGAGAAATGAATATCAAGTTTCATCTTTGGCCTGCAGAATCAAAATCTTCAGTTTAACAAGATCTCCAGGTGACTCATATGCACATTAAAGGCTGAGAAGTACTGATCTATCAGATGGTCCTTCCTCTCCCAGCCTGGGTCACTGAGTTACCCCACAGATGACAGCTGCTCTGGAAAGACATTTTATGAGTGAGAAATAAATATTTGTTGTGTTAAACCAAAGAGATTTTGGAGAGGAGTTGTATTTTCAAAATCACCTAACTTATCCCGACATCTGCAGTTAATATGGTAACACAATGGTTCTCCAAAGATATCTATGTCCTGATCCCTGAAACTTGTGAATATATGTTACATGGCAAGAAGTATGTACTTCTGTAATTAAGGTTGCAGACCTTAAGATAGGAAGAATAGCCTGGAGTATTCAGGTGAGCCTCATCTAATCACACAGACCCTTAAAAGCAGAGCACGTTCCTCAGCTGGAGGCAGAAACGATTGTAGCAAAAGAAACCAGAGATTCTAAGCACAAGAAGGCATTCGTGTACTGTTGTTATTGACTCTGAGATGGAGGGGGCCATGGCAAGAACCACAGAGAGGTTTCTAGGAGCTAATGGTATCCTCCAGCTGATGCCTAACAATGAAGTGGGACATCTGTCTTAAAACCCCAAAGAACTGAATTTGGCCAACAACCTCAGTGCATTTGGATGTGGATTCGTCTCCGCAGCCTATAAAAAGTAAGCCCTTCCAACGCCTTGATTTGGGCCCAGGGAAACTAAGAAAAGGACCCACTGAGCCATGCTTTATCTGGGTGTCTGTACTACAGAATCGTGAGATAATAAACTTGTGCTGTTTTAAGCACCTATGTTTATGATGAATGTTTATGGCAGCAACAGAAAACTAATAATTATTAAGCCAACTGCTGACCATAACTTTGGTGGGTTTTTTGAAAAAACATATTTGTGTATTACCAACATTCCAATGTTTAGTGTGTGCTAAGATCCCCCTTGTACTGGGGAGGAAAATGGAAACACAAGATAAGGTTACATTTTTAGGAAACGCAACTTTAGATGTATATTTTAAAATTTTAAATATTCATTAACAGACTAGAAATATCATCTGTAGCTTCCAAACTAGCAGAGAAAATCTAGAGAA
Source organism: Theropithecus gelada (assembly GCF_003255815.1). NCBI lineage: Eukaryota > Metazoa > Chordata > Mammalia > Primates > Cercopithecidae > Theropithecus > Theropithecus gelada. Next base: position 63,110,237 of record NC_037683.1, on the reverse strand, counting down.
TAAAGAGAACCTTACCAATTTAATAGAAGCTAGGAAAAGAGAGAAAAGAATCAAAAGGATGGTAAACAAAAAATACAAAGCAAAATGCCAACGTTTTCTAAAGTGGGGGTTTCAGTCCATACTCCCACCAGAATTATACTTGTTCTCTTTGCTTCGTATCCTTGCCTTGATATTGTAAGATCTTTTAATTTCTTTTCCTATCTTGTGGGTGCATTCCTAGAATATACCCAACTCGCTCATAATATATTATATTGCTTACATACTTCTTGTTTTGGTTTCCTAATAATTTGTTTAGGACAATTTGCCTCTATGTTGATGAGTAATTTTATTTCTTATATAATTCTTATCTGATTTTAATAAAAGAAATTGGGAAATGTTTCTTCTTTTTCTAGTCTTTGAAAGAGTTTATTTTATGTTGGCCGGGCGCGGTGGCTCAAGCCTGTAATCCCAGCACTTTGGGAGGCCGAGACGGGTGGATCACGAGGTCAGGAGATCGAGACCATCCTGGCTAACACGGTGAAACCCCGTCTCTACTAAGAAATACAAAAAACTAGCCCGGCGAGGTGGCGGGCGCCTGTAGCCCCAGCTACTCGGGAGGCTGAGGCCGGAGAATGGCGTGAACCCGGGAGGCGGAGCTTGCAGTGAGCTGAGATCCGGCCACTGCACTCTAGCCTGGGCTACAGAGCCAGACTCCGTCTCAAAAAAAAAAAAAAAAAAAAAAAAAAAAATAAAAAATAAAAAAAAAGGCCCAGGCACGGCGGCTCACGCCTGTCATCCGAGCGCTTTGGGAGGCCAAGGCGGGCGG